>NW_024544294.1:0-56209 GCF_018167655.1 Microtus oregoni | reverse complement strand
CCTCCTTAGCGCAGACTAAGTGTCAGGATATATTAGCTCACACTGTACCTCCTTCCTAGGATAGATAAAGTTAGGATGACAGTCATGCCAAGCCTTCTGTGAAGGACTATATTGAGGTAAAGAACATACGAGGTCATCCCTGTCCTCTTCAGTTGATCAGTCAAGGTAGCACAAGATGGATTCTGGAGGACAGACACAAGCTCCCTTCAGTCCTCCTCAGCAGGACAAACAGAGCTTGAGAGCACATGCTTTTACTCCTATTCTTCTTCATAGTACAGATTAAGTTAGGATAACATGGATGGTAAGAGACTGATTGACACTAATTCTCTCTAAGGCTTCCTCATATGTCAGACTAAGTGGCAAGCGCAGTAGGTTGCTTTTAATCTGCTACAGAAAAGAGACCAAGGATAATAGAACTTGGATGTTGAGATAGAGATACCAACTCCCTTCAATTCTCATCATTAAGACAGCAAAAATGAAAAACATAGAAGTTCACTCCTAACATTTTTCACAGAATACATCAATATAGGCTTGCAATGCATTTTGTGGGACATAATCTAGCTCCCTTAATGACTCTGCCTTATGACATAGTGATGTTAAGGTCATACTAGGTCATTTGCTACCTGCTCTACAGTTTAGATCAATGTTTGTATGACATGCATTCTTAGAAGGACACTAGCTCTCTCCAAATCTCATCTTTGGGACATGCTAAAGTAGAATGTATTTTAGTTCACCTCCTTCTCTCTGCATTAGAACAGAGTCAGCTAATCAAAAGATAAATTCAAAGAGACTGATACAAGCTGCCACCCCTGCCTTCTCTCTAAAAGAGATTATTGTGTACAATATACGAGGACACTCTGATCCTTTGTAACAGGACATATCAGTTGATGAGGATGTGGATTCTTCTAAATTTATCTGTAGAACAGATCCAAATTAAGACATTGTAGATACTGAGCAGAAAAACATTAGCCTTCTCCAATCTTCCTCTGTAGGACACACTGAGGCAGAAGAAACACTAACTCTATATTAAAGTTTTCAGTAGAACAAATCAAGTTAGGGCGGCATGTTTTCTGAGAGATACCAGCTCTCACTAAACCTCCTGTAGGACAGGCTGAGATGGAGAGCAAACCAGTTCATTCCTATCCCCTGTAATAAAATAAATCAATGTTAGGATGCCAATTCTGAGAGACAGTCACTATCTCTTTCCACACACCCAAAGCAAGACAAACTGAAGTAGTTGAGTACACTAGTTCCTTTCTAGTCATCTGTAGTACAGACCAATAATCAGATGAAATGGATTCTGAGAGACAGACATTAGCTCGAAAGTCCTACTCTGTGGGACACGCTAGAGTGCACAGTATGTTCATACTCTTTTAACCTTATTCGTAGGACAGATCAAAGTTAGGGCAACCTGAATTCGGAGAGAAAGAGAAAAGCTGACTCCATGTATCTTTAGTAATACAGACTGAGGTGGAGAACACAATAGTCCACTCATAACCTCCTCCATGAGAGATGTTAAGTTTCAGGAAAATGGGGATGATGTGGTAAAGTCCCTAGCTCCCTCCAAACCTCCTCTATAAATTATACTGTGGTGGAGAGTGCAGTACTTCAGTCCTGAACTCTGCCATGATAAAGATCAATTTAGAACAAAATGGACTCTGAGAGATAGATCCTAGCTCCTTACAATCCTCCTTTGTGAGACAGAATAAATTTGATAATTCCTCACTCCCTTTCTCCTTGGAATGACATATCAAAGTAAGGATGGCATGCATTTTGAGAGATAGGCACTATCTCCATCCAAGCCCCTCTGTAGAATCGGCTAAGGTAGAGAACACACTAGTTTATTTCTAACCTTATCCATATGATACATCAAGGATCAGACAGCATGGATTCCAAAAGTCAAACATATTTCCCCCCAGGACTCCTCTGTAAGACAGGCTTCAGTATAAACTAAGCTTGTTCACTCCAAACTTTCTCCATATCAAAATTTAATGGGATGGATTCTAGAATAAATTATAAGCTTGATCCATGCCACCTCTTTGGACAGAGAGAGGTGAGAGTGTACTAGCTTATTTCTGAGCTCTCCTGTAGACCAGATCAATATTTAGTTGACAAGGACTGAGAGATTGGACACTCACTCCTCCCAATCCTCCTTCCTAGGAGAGATTGACGTATAGTGCACAATTCATCACTCCTCTAATTAACCATAAAATAAATCCAGTTTAGGACAACATAGAATCTGAGAGACAGACTAGCTTTCTCCAAGCCATTTAGTAGGAGATAATGAGGTATAGTGCGGACTACTTCACACCTAACATCTTCAGTAGAACAGAGCAAAGATAGGATAGCATGGTTTCTAAGAAAATGACAGGAGGTCCCTTCAAGACTCTTCAGTATGAAAAAGGCAGGTGGATTGAACATTTGTTCACTGTTAGTGAACTATAAGAGAGATCAAAGTTAGGACAAAGAAACAAAGTTTCTGGCTGTGAGAAATTACCTCCAAATGTACTCAGTAGGACAGACTTAAGTAGAGAACATATTAACTTACTGCTAATTTCCTCCAAAACATAGAACACAGCAAGAATGACATGAAATCAAAGATAGACACTGCCTACTGCCTGTTAATTCTTTTTGTGACAGATTGAGATGGAAAGCTTGATATGTCACCACCATATTCTTTCTAGAACAGGTCAAGTATGGTGAGATAGCATGCAATTCACTGAAAGACTACACCATAAGATATACTTAGGTAGAGAACACATTAGTTCATTCCAAAACTCCTGCATTGGATCAAGTGAGGAAAAACAGGAACTCCGAGAGACAGAAACTAGCTCCCACCAATCCTCCTGTGAACAGACTGAGTATGCGAGGGTACTAGCTCACCTCCTGTCCATGTTTGCAGTACAAATCAAGTTAATATGTCACTGATTCTCAGAGAAAAAGAAACAGTAGCTCCCTGCAAGTCTGCTCTCAAGAACAAATTGTAGTGGAAGATAACACTGGGTTACGTCTATCCTCCTTCACATTTCAGATAAAGTTAGCATCACATGGATTCTGAGAGAAAGACATGAGCTCTTGCCAAGCTTTATCTGTATGACAGAATGAGGTGACAAGCATACTACATCACTCCTAACTTCCAAGGTTGGACAGATCAAGGATAGATAGGGCAGCATGGATTCAAAGACACAAAGAGTAACTCTACCCTGTCTTCCTCAACAGGATATACTGAACTATTTATTGATCACACTAAGTTACTTTCATTCTTATCCATAGGGGAGATCAAGGTTAGGATACCATGGATTCTGAAAGACAGATATTAGCTCTTTCCAAGACTCCTCAGTAGATGAAACTGGGCTAGGAAGCAAACTATTTCTCTCTAAAATTCTGCCATAGAGTAAATGAAGTTACAAAGGTATTGATTCCGAATGATGGTGACTAGCTTCCACCAAGCCCCCTCTACTGGATGTACTGAGGTTAAGGCCACTATACTTGACTTCTACCCACCTCTCCTAGAAGGACCAAGATAGAATCATGAGGATTCTCAGAGACATCTGAGAGCTGCTTTCTATCCTCTTCTGTAGGGAAGACCCAAAGTGCAGAGCAAATAATTCCATTCCTAACCTCATATTTAGGAAAGAAAAAGAAAGGACAAAATGAATTTTAAGCGATAAACAATAGCTTCCTCCATGTCCCATGCAACAGACTGAGGTAGAAAGAACACTCATTAATTTCTATCCTCCTCACTAGGATGGATCAAGGTCAGGACAACATGGATTCTGAGAAACAGATGTTAGCTCCCTATAGCCTCTGCTTAGGATAGACTGTGCAGTACAGTACATAGGGTCACTCCTAAAGTTAACCCAAGGGCATATCCAGGTTAGCATGGCATGAATTCTGAGAGACAGACTCCTAAAGTTAATCCAAAAGCATATTCAGGTTAGCACGCCATGAATTCTGAGAGAGAGGCTTGACTGTCCTTTAAGCTTCTGTCATTGTATAGACTGAGGAGGTGAGCACCATAGTTCACTCTGTGCCTCTTCTACTGGAAGATGTAGTTTGAAATATTAGAAGATGGCAGAAATAAATGATCCCTCCATCTCTTTTATACAAGCTAGACTGGAGTAGATGAAGCTATTTCTTACTTTTATCCTTTTTCTGTAGCAAATAGATTAATGTGATAATAAACTTGAATGTTCAGAGATAGACAGTAACTCCCACCAATCTTTCTCCATAGCAAAGCCTGATGTAATGAACATACTAAATCATTCATAGCCTCCTCCCCAGCACGAGTCAAGCTTAGCACAATATGGATCCTGAGATACAGATACTAGTCACTCTAAGACTCTTCAGGACAGACATATGAGGTTTGAAACCTAGTTTACTTCTAACATTAACTGCAAGACTGATCAAAGAGTTAGGATAGCTATGAGAGAAACTAACTTCCTCAGAGTCTACTGAATAGGACAGAGAAAAGTAGAGAGCACATAATTTTACTTCTAATCTCTTCTACAGGACAGAGCAAAGTTAACACAACATAGATTCTGAGGGACAGTCGTTTGTTGTTGATCTGTCCTATAGAGGATTTGCTGATAGAAATTGTGTGTTCTGTCCCTAAGACCTTTCCACTAGTGAGGCTTGGAGGGAAATAATATCTGTCTCTCATAACCCATATTCTGCATTCCATAAGTATAGATTGAGGTTAGCACAAAATGAATTCTGGGTGACAGATATTAGCACCCTACAAACATCATCTTTATGAAGGAGTGAGGAGTAAAGCACACTATTCAACCCTCAACTTGTTCCATTGGAGTGATAAAAAAGGATGATGTGGATTCTGAGATACAAACATTAACCATCCCCTTTCAAGTATCCTTTGCAGAACAGAAGGAGGAAGAAAATACTTTATTGGTTCCTTTCAAAAATATTACATTTGGCATATCAGGATAGGACAACTTGGATCCTGAGAGATAGTCACTAGATTCTACAAAGCCACCTCCATGTACAGACTAAGGTGGAAAACACATTAGTTTACTCTTTCACCTCCTTTCTTTAACATACAGAATTAGAACTATGTGAAGTCTGAGAGACAGACTTCAGCTTCTTCTAATCTTCTTCATTAGGAAGACAGGAGTGAACAGCACACTAGTCCAACCTTAGTCTCCACTGTTGTATATGTTGGGTGTGGCTACATACATTCTGAGAAATAAGCTCCCTCCAAATGTTTTCCAAGGGATACACTATGATGTAGAGCAGTTTTCATTCTAGCCTTATCTGAAGTATTGATCATGGTTAATAGAACAGGGGTTCTGAGATGCAGACAGAATGGTTCTCTACCAGCATCCTCAGCTGAGCAAGCTGACACTGTGAGTCAGCAATTTCATCCATCACTCGATCCATAGGATACACAAAGGGCATTCTGGGAGAAGAGCAAGGGAGTAAGAGAGTGAGGATGAGAGAGGTAAAGACAAATGTAGAAAGAGAGAGATAACATCTCTCTTCAAGCCCCCTTTTATATGTCAGATTGATCTAGAGAGCACACTCTTTCCCTCCTAACTTTATCCATATGAAAGATGAGTATTAGTAAAACATGGGTTCTGTGAGAAACACACTAATTCATTACAAACTTCTCTTATATGACAGACTGATTTGGAGAACATACTAGTTCATTACTTACTCTATATGACGGGTCAAGGAATATAGAATATGGATTATGAGAGACAGACACTACTACCCTCGAAGCCTCAGCAGTGGAATGGTCTTAGGGACAGAACACACAGCTCCTCTCATTAAATCCTCTACAAGACAGATCAAGTTACAGTTACATAGATTCTGAGAGACAGCTCCAAGCTTCCTACAAGCCTCCTCATTAGGACAATCTGGAATGGAGAACACTCCAATCCATTTCTACATGACCGGTCAAGGAGAACATGACATGAGTTCTCAGCAAAAGGACTAGTCCTTCCTCCCCCACAAATATATCCTTTAGGGCAGGCTGAAATAGAGAGTGCACTAGTGCATTCTCAAATTATCATGGTTAGGACAACATGGATTCTGACAGACAGAACTAGTTTCCTTAAAACCTATAGGCTGAGGCGGAAACTGCATTAGTTCCCTTCTCAACTCTTAGGACATATCAAGTTAAAAATCATAGATTCTGAGAATTCAACACTAGCTTGCACCAAGCCTCCTCAACTATAAGATGGAGGTGGAAAACATACTGGTTTACGGTTTATCTCATTTGCTGAACAGACAGAGGTAGAATGACATGGCTTTTGAGAGACAAACTCAAGTTTGCTCAAACCTTCCTCATTAGGAGAGACTAGAGGGGAGAACACTATAGATCACACACCTCATAACCAACTTCCTCTCTTGTAGAGACCAAGTTTGAACTGCATGCATTCTGAGAAACTGACACTAGGTCCACCCATCTTTTCCATAGGATGTACTGAGTGAAAGGTAGTGCACACTAGGTCACCTCTGTCCTTATCCGTTAGATAGGTCATGGGTATTAAATCTTGGGTTCTGAAAGAGAAGGATTACCTCCCTACAATCCTCTTTAGTAAACTGGACTGGGTTGGAGATCCTCCAACTTCCCTCTTTAACTCCTCCATAGGGCAGATTAAGTTATGATGACATTGATTCTGAGAGTCAGAGCCTAGCTTACTCCAAGCCTCCTCCATTGGATACAGTGACAAGAAGAATACATTATATAACTCCTAACCCCCTATCTGGAACTGACCATGTTCGAGAATTCTAATAGACATTAGTTTCCTTCAATCCTCCATCTGATAGACTGAAACACAGAGCAAATTGACAACATGGATTCTGAGAAACAGACACTAGCTTCCTCTAAGGCTCATTCATACAGCAGTCTGAGTTGGAGAGCACACTCATTCGCTACTATCCTCCTGTGTAGGACAGATCAAGGTTAGGACAATGTTGACAGAAGTTTCTGTCCTGCCCGGTCCCACAGCTATTCAGTCCCAAAGAAACACACAGAGGCCTACATTAATTATAAAATGTTTGACCAATTATCTCAGCCTTCTTATTAACTAACTTTTATATCTTAAATTATCCCATAATTCTAGTCTGTGTTAGCCACGTGGCTTGGTACTTTTTATCAGTGAGGCATTCTCATATTGCTTCCTCTGCATCTGGGTGACAACTGCAGACTGAGCCTTTCCTCTTCCCAGAATTCTATCTTGTCACCTTGCATATACTTCCTACCTGACTACTGGTCAATCAGAATTTTATGAAACCAATACAAGTGACAAATCTTTATAGGTTACAAGACCATTGTCCCACAGTTGAACAATATGGATTCTCAGAGACAGACAGTATCTCCCTTAAACCCTACTCTGAACAATAGCTGGAGAACATGTTAGTTCTTTTCTGAACTCCTCCACAGGACGTATCAAGTCAGAAAAATGGGATTTTGAGACTCCATCCCTGGTTTCCTCTTGTCGGCCTTATTTGGGTAGACTAGACTGGAGAACAATACCAATTTATTCCTAACATTTCCTTAGCTTGAAAGACAACAAAACAGCATGAATTATGGATTCTGAGAGACAGTTGCTAGCTTCCTCCAATCTTCAATCTTAGGATAGGCTGGACTGGATAGCACACTACTTTACTCCTCATATCCTTTGTTGTACAGACTGTGTTTGAACTGCATTCACTGTGAGAGACAATATTAGCTCCCTTCATCTCTTTTCCATAGGATGTACTTAGGTATAAAGAACTGTGTAAATTCTATTTTTAGCTGTAGGATAGATCACAGATTTAAAAAAAAAAAACAACTGCATTTGAGAGACACACACTAAATCCATCATAGTCTCCCCAGTAGAACAGAACGAGGATGGATATACAAGTTCATCCTAACTATAGGACAGATTGAGGTTAAAACAACATAGATTATGAGTGAGAGGAGGGAAGAAAGGCAAAGAAAGGCAGAGAAGGAGAAAGTGATATAGGTAGAAAGGTAGAGGGAGAGAAAGAGAGAAGAAGAAGAAGAAGAAGAAGAATAAGAAGAAGAAGAAGAAAGAGAGAGAGAGAGAGAGAGAGAGAGAGAGAGAGAGAGAGAGACTAGCTCCTCCCAAGAACCTTTCACATATATAACTTATCTGAAAGGCATATTAGTTCATTTCTAATATTTTTCATGAGACAGATGAAGGTTATCAAAACACTGATTCTGTGAGACAGGCCCTACTTCCCTAAAAACCCCTTCTGTAGGACAGACTTATATGCAGGACATCCTAGAACATTCGTAACTTTATCTGTATGAAAAACCTTTGGAGACACAAATCCCTCCCTTGACTTCTACCCACCCAAACTCCCTCATTTTTCACACACTCACCATTACTGCCCCAAACCTTTGGAGACCCAAATCCCTTCCTTGTCTTCTTCCCACCCAAACTCCCACTCTTCCATGCACCCATCATTGATGCCCAAACATTTGGAGACCCAAATCCCTCCCTTGTCTTCTACCAACCCAAACTCCCCCTCTTCCATGCACCCACTATGACTGTTCCTAACCTAGTGAAGAACAAATCTCTCCGTTGCCATTCACCCACCCATCTTCCCTCTCTTCTCCTATAACCATCATTTTTCCTTCCCTTTCCTGGTTTCACCTTTAGTCACTGTAAAAGACACATAGCTTTTCAACTAAATTGAATTTATTTTCAATTTAAGAAATTTATACCAATGCAATTTTCTTTGTCATATTTGGGCATTCCCTGTCTTCATGATAGCCATCTTATTGGCTCTCCCCCTCATCGGCTGCTGCGACCACGCTTGCTTCTCCAGTAGTGTGCACCTCGGCTTCCTTTTCAGGCTCTTTCTCCATAGGTTCAGGCATTGCAGTAACAGCTTTCACTTTGATTTTCTTCCGTTCGAGGGCAGCTGCCTCTTCGGCCTCCCTCTTCCTCTTGTTCTTCTTCTTCCTGTGTTTGCTTTTCTTGTGTGCCTGGAATGGCAAGAGGTGAACACAAGAATTAGTTAATAGAGAGAGAAGTCAGGAGAGGCATGTGAAGGACACTTTGTCAGAAGAGGTGAGAATTGATAAGGGATTTATGCCAGGAAGGAGAGAGGTAGTGACTTTAGGTAAGAGTAAATGAGTAGAGGAGGGAGCTCCAGTAGGGTTCGTCAACTCACCTTTCCGCACGACATGTAAGGTGGATACTGCTTTAGAGCTGCCTTTGTCTTCACCATAAGGACTGGCCCGTTCGCTGCCATCGGAACATCACTACTGGATGTTGGGAGGTCCATGTCGGACAGTGATTCCTTAGGTTCCTTTGCTAGACTCTCCATCACCAAGTCGCGTGAGCTCCTGTTGTTTCTCCCTCGAGGGGCTGTGAACAACTGGCAGAGTAGGGAAGGCCACACCCTCAGACCTGAGTCATCATCAAGGTCTCGACCAATAGTAGGTGAGCTTGTGCTCTGACATCACAAAGCCTGGTTCTGACCCACAAGAATGCCTGGGGAAGGAAGGAACAAATAGTGGACTGTACCACTCCTGACACTTTGATGATAGGGGGAAGATATTGAGAAGGCAAAGAGAGTTTGGGTTTAGATGGAGACTTTGTTTAATAACTCTAAGGCAAATTTTCCACCTCAACCTTTTTTACATATCTACCTTTGTTGTGGTAGAACACATGACAGATCATTTGCTTCTCCAAATTCTTCAACAATACTATCCCTGTCAATGGTTTAGTCCAAAATGTCCGCCTCAATCTTTGGCTAGTATCTTGAATGTCTTCCCTAAAATCATTCCCAAACAACATTCCTACTCCATGGCTTAGCCTGTTGACCGTACACACACACACACTCACACACACATACACACACACACACACACACACACACGAATACTTGCATCTCCACATTCCTCTGTACCTAATGAATATACGCAAACCAGTGTCCATATCTTGTCTGGCTGTGTAGCAACAAATCATGGCCTCCAGGCTTCCACCTTATCCCAAGTCAGGTGACCCAGCCTAGCCTCAATATCTCTTTTACTGTGGTGAGCATACAGCCTCCTTTAATATACTCACTCACCTAAGGAGGCTTTCTACAACCAACATAAGCCCAGTCCATAACCAGGGTTCTCCTATCTTCTGGTGTCTAGCCTATTGAGAATATCACACAGTATTAGACACTTGATTTTTAACATTCTGTTATGTATAACCTGGAAACCATAAGAAATGTTCAATCTTGGTCTGGACTCCTTGCCTTATAGTAGTGAATTTTAGGCTTCAACATGTTGCAGCCTATTTAGAACATTTTTCCTATATTATAGAGAACATCTGGGCTACAGCCAGATATAATCCTATTTAGATAAACCAACAGGGGTCTTAGAGTTGCCCATACCTCTTCACACCATACCCAGACTTCCTATGTCCCCCTCCAGGATTTATCCAGGTGAAGATATCCATACTCTGTAATTGGTTTTCCATATTCAGTGGAATTTATCCTAGATTGAATAGTCCCTGTCCCATCAAAGAATGGACCCTTGCCCTCTGCAGTAGTGATTTTTGGCATGTTTTAGGGACACAAATCTCAAAACACAGCATGATCCCACCAGCTACTACTATTCTGTAGCCAACACTGAGAGTTCCCCAACACTTATCATACCTGTACTGGCTAATGGAATAACCCCACTCCTTATGAAAAGTTATCGTGTCCTCCTAAAGTTCGAACCTAGTGAATATTTCCTGTTCCAAATACTGTTTTTCCACATCCCTCCAAACATAGCTCATATTGATGTGGGATTCCCTTTTGTATATCTATGTATCATTATGATCCATACCAGTAAGGCTCTCACTGGTAGCTGCTGGTTTTCTCCTTCAGCAGCTACATGGCATCTCCCTGACACTGCCTACTTTCTCTCTATATCTCTGTTCAGATTTCCTGCCTGGCTATATTCTACTAATCGATTGCCCAAAGCATCTTCTTGAATAACCAATGGTAATAAAACTTATTCATAGCATAGAGGATTCCTAGTCCCATCAAATCCTCCTGTGCTGTAGACAACATATACATTCCCACTGAGACAACCCCAACCTCATCAAACCACAGGATCTCTGGCTGACTACATAATATCACAGCATGCCAAGACTGTCCAAATCCTTCTACAATGCCAAGAGAAGTAAGTGCACCTTTCGAGCAGATAATTCTTTTCCTACTCCAGTAGAGTCCAGACCTGATGAAACATCCAGTGAGAACTCTAAAAGAGCTGTTTTCTCACACTTACAGTGACTTTTAGCTGTTTGCTGAGTTCCAAACCCTAGGCTCCATCTTAGTCCTACCGTGCTTTGATAGATAGTTCTAAGCTTCTGCTGGCACTTTCCCTCCCACTGGCCTTGTCCTAGCACATTCTTTTGTGCTGTATCCAGCATCTACATTCCCAACAGTAACCATCCTACCTGAATCCATCTGCAGGATGATTCCGATGCCTAAACCACTTCATTATATAACCAGACATCCCACAACCACCAGGACCCAACTTTAGCCAATTGAGTAACCCACTACACACAAGTGAATATTTGATTTTCCACATGCTGTCTGACTTACAGCTGCCTCATGTGCCTTGCATTTGCAAATTTTAGGCCTGTGAAGGTTTTCAAAGCCTTCAGCCAAGACTAGGTCCAGCAACTCCTTCTTTGGTATAGTCAACAGTTAGGCTCCCCTGAATTTAACACACCTACACCCATGCATGAAATAGTTGCCCTGCTTTCACAACTCCATTTCCAATCCAGACTTTCCATATCTTCCCCAAAGACCAAGCCCAGAATATTTCCCTTACCAGATAGTGTTTCCCCATATGCCAACAAACAGATCATAAGTCACTACAAGTGTCCAAGTCTAGTTTTTGCCACTGATATTCTTGCATGTTGTAGTAATGCTCACAGGATTCAACAGAGTTCCAAATGCGAGGGCCGAATCCCAGCATCTACTCCTGTCCTCCAACCAACATACATTGTCCTACAAGGACCTGCGCTGCTTGAATCTACATATAGTACTCATTTTGCTAACTATCTTACCCGAATCCAAATTCTGTATTCCTGAGTCCTCCAACATGGTATGGCCTGGTAAGTACTCACTCCCTCACAACCAGATATTTCATATTCTATCTCTACCTGGATCTAGCCTCTTTCCCAAAGTCATTATACAAATTTAGTTTGATCACCTAAGTAGCAATATCTAGGCTTCTATAATTTCGGAAATCCCATATCTTGGCTTTCCACGTGTGCGATTGCCGACATACATGCAGCAGACAAGTTGCTACCTTCACCCTCCCACAGTACCCTCTGTGTTACCTGCAGCACCCTACTCCACCACATTCCTAATGTTCTCCTCCAGGAACTGGCTTCTTATATATGCCACCAACCAATACTTGTTTACCATATCCATCTGCATCTAGCTTGAGTTTAACAGCCAGCACCCCTGCATAATCTGGCTGTTTGCCTCTTGATTCAAGGGTCTTCTCGGGAGTATGGTCCCAAATAACTCAGCTCAGACTATTCTCAGGAATCCTCCTGTTCTGTCGGGAACATCTAGGCTTTGCTAGCACTTACCCCGCACTAGTACATCCACGGGACACTTTAGGTACAATATAGAACATTATTCCTTATTCAGATTTTCTATGTCTTCCCAGGTTTTAACTTGTTGACTTTAGTTACCCACTCAGTACTTTGTACATAGAGGGCTTGATCTACCCAAGTTGCAACAACCAGTGTCCTTGTCTTCTCCAGCTGCCTCCATAGCAATCTCCGGCATTCTTAGACCCATCAACTTTTTCTGTGCTGTTGACAGCATCTAGATTCCCACAAAGACTATCAGTCTCTCATAGAACCAGAGGAGTTGTGGCTGCCCTACATGACCATTCTATCCCCAGACTATCAGAATACTCCTCCATCGTCTAGATTTCAGAGCACTGCTCTGCATCCTATCATTGTTTTTCTAATCCAGTGGAGTCCAGACTGGATGGAACATCCAGTGTCATCCCTAGATTTCAATAGTAGTGACTTCTAGCTGTTGGTAGGGTTCCAAATCCTTTGTTCCATCTAAGTCCCACCATGGTCTCTTAGGCTGAATGCAACATATAGTGTCCTGCATGAATCTCCTGTAACAACACTTACACACAGGACACTCTAGGCTACCTATACAACAAAACTTAATACCCAGATTTCCCAGAATACCCATGTACTCCCCAGAGTCAAGCCTGTAGACTAACACCAAATGTACTCATCATACATGATTTTCTACAACTTGCTGAATTGATCACAGTACTTTAGCCTACATAGACAACCTATAACACATAACAGGTGCCTCTAGGATTCAGTAGGGTGTAAAATCTCACACCCCAGCACAGCCCCTCCATCTATTTATGTGCTATAGTTAACATTTAGTTTTTCTACAATAGTTGTCCTATCTATGGCCATAGGACTAGATGTTCACTATACCATGGCACTCTATACACAAACTTCCCATCCACCCTTCAGAGTCTAGTTACTGAAACTCCAAACACAACCCAATATTTCTGTTTTCATGTCATGCAAAACATAAATCCCATGCTGCACGCAGTTTGGCACAGATGTCTGGACTCCTAGCCTTGCTGTAATGACCCCTAGAATTCAACAAGGTCCCCATTCCTTGGCCCTAGCCTATGCCAAGCATTTTGTCCTTTGCTGTAGCCTACATCTATGCTCCCATAGGGATGTACCCTAGCCCTGTCTACCCACATCTACTTTCAGAAAGCCTTGTGACACATAAAATACACCAATAAATACACAGACTTCCTGTGGTCTCCTCCTGGGTGAGCCTGGTGTTTACATCCCTATCTGACATTTTATTTTCTGGCATAACTAGAATGGTCGAACATCCAGTGACCATGACTAGTGTGGCTATGAGTTCCTTGTACTTGATGGCTCTAGGCTTCTGCAGACTCTGGTTCCTCCAACTGACCTTGTCCTAGCCTATTCCTTTGTGCTATATCCAACTTCCATACTCTCAACTTGAACCATTCTACCTTCATTCAATCACAAGTGACATTTAAATGATTAAGCCACCTATCTTTGTCCCTAGACATCCCACATGCTCGGCCTCCAGGGTTTAGCCTAGTGAGTAATAACCAACACAAACATGAATACTTGTTTTTTGCACATGCAGCCTGACCTACTAGAACCACATTTGCCTTCCATTTGCGAGCTTTAGGCATCTACAGGTTTGAATGTGTGCAGACAAGCTTAGGCCCAGCAACTTCTACTATGCTTTAGTGAACAGCTAGGCTCCCTCTGCACTCAACGTTCTTGCACACATGCCCAGACTGTCCATATCCTCCTACAAAGACTATAGAGGTATGCACCCTTCTGCAGAGATAATTGTTTTCCCAAACTAGTGGAGTCCAGACAATCTAGTGGCATCCCTAGAATAGTGCTTGTTCTCCCTCGCAATGACTTACTTATATCTACCTATCTGTCTATCTATCTATCTATTTTTAATTCGAGAGAAGGCTTCTCTACGTAACTTTGAAGTCTATTTTTGCACTAGCTCTGTAGACCAGGTTGGCTTCACACTCACAGAGATCCTCCTGCCTCTGCCTCCCAAGTGCTATGATTAAAGTCATGCACCACCACCACCCATCCTTGTAGTGACTTCTAACTTTTGTCAATGTCCAAAATCCTTTGCTTCATGTTCTTCTTTGCTATAGGTAAGATCTTGGTTCCTGCATGAAGTTCCTGTTACAACACTTAGCCACAGAACACTGTGTGCTGCCTATACAACCCAACTCTGTACTCAGATTCCCCATGACCTCTCCAGAGTCAGGCCTGTTAATTATCCCTAACATACTCATCATAAATGTTTTTGCACATCCTGCTGAATCTACACCAGTACCCCAGCCTAGACAAACAACTTATACTTCAGAGCAGAGGACTTCAGGCTTCATCATGGTCCCAAATCTCATACACCCCCAATTTCAGTGCTATAAGGAACAATTAGAGTGCCACTAGTACTTGCCCTATCCACAGGCACAGGACTAGATGTTGACTATACTACCCCTCTCTATACACAAACTTTCTGTGTTCTCTTCCAGGGCCTAGTCTATTGGATATTCCACATACATCCCAATATTTCTGTTTTCATATCCTGTAGCGTGTAAATCATGAGCCTTAGGCAGTGCCACCATAGTAGCCTGAAATCTTTGCCTTGCAGTAATGATCTCTAACTTCAACAAAGTCCTAAATCCTAGTTCCCAGTTTAGTCCCAGTATTTCATCCTTTGCTCTAGCCTACATGGTGTGCTCCTGGGAGGATCATCAGTCGTCGTACCAAACTAAGAATATTGCATACTATATTAATGAACAACCTAGAAAGATATGTCCATGAATGCAATAGTGGTACAAACTTTCTGGGAATAATCAGCTCCTTAAGAGTGAATTTAAGGTCTACTCTATAGAAAGCAACACATGCCTGCTGCTGTAAGCTTTGTCGAGAACATATGGTTATGGAGATCCAAGGCCCCAGTATTGAACCTCATACTATTATTTTGTTAAATGAATGAAGTATCAAGCTTCACTCTACATTCATATCTCGATAACTACAGATTAGTGCAGTTCTCAGACCTCCTCAGAGACCTTGGTGCAGTAGATTATGTTTAAAAAAGACATTCAAAACTGGTCATCCTGGAAAAAAAATGAGAGTATGTGCAATGGGATATTTGTAGCCCTCTCTTCAAGACTCAGGTACCATTGCAGGGAGCATTTAAAAAGATTTTATGAGTCTGAGGCTGCAGATGCCAAGAGTGAAATTGTGATCTCAAGACATGACAGAGTCATTGCTCTCACAAATACAGAGCCATCGTGATTGCATGCAAAGGCCTGTGTAAGATGAGGCCAGGTCATATTCCAGTATGCTTGGTGACTAAGCACTCAAATATATGCCAGTATGGTTTCCATCCACATTAACTCTCACACTTCTCTAGAAGCCACCAACTGTCAGGAGTTTGCCAGTTAGACTCTGGAGCCCTCCTACAGTGCATCTTTGACTATGGGGGATGGCTCAGAAGTCTGTACCTCTAAGTGACAAACTACTGACAGTTGGTGGCTTCTAGAGAAATGTGACAGTTAATGAAAGGGAATGAAAAACAGGCTCTCATGTACTTGAATACTTACTTAGTTACCAAGAAGTGCAACTGTTTGGGAAATTAGGAGGTGTGACCATGCTGGAATGCATATAGGCTTTGTGGATAATATATGTCACTGAGGGTGGGTTTTGAGGTTTACATTCCCACATCAGGCCTCGTCTCTCTCTCTCTCTCTCTCTCTCTCTCTACCTACTACTGATGAATCAGTTGGTATGGACTCAACAACAGGCCCAGTGCCATGTTTGCCTGAATCCTGACATGATGATCATGAATTAATTTCCTAAAATTATAGGCAAACATCCAATTAACTAGTGATAAAGAGATCCAGAGACCCTTTCAAGTCTCTTGCATCTTGAAGTCCTGAACTGAGATTAGAGTTTAGCTAGAGGGACAGGGTATTGACATATAAGCAGTTGTGGTCAGGAGGTGGCATCTACCCTCCCTTAGCTCACCCATCATTGTCTAATTGTTAGTCTTATCTGGCAAGGTGGTTTGATAGTAGGAATTGTGTGAAATCTCTTTAAGAAGACAAGGTTTTCCTTTGGGTAGAGAACATTGCTTTACCTGGCATGAGATTTCTGTAGAAATACTCATTACGTTGAAGTCAATGATTTGACTGTTCTGATAGATCAAGCTACACAATTGTCTCATTAGTATATCCTCATTTCTGCTAGGCCTGTTATGTAAGCAGCCCATTCTAAAAGCCCTATTAAAACACAAATTTTTTATAAAGGATAACCAAGGGTAAACCTGTCACTTCAAATTACCATTCCTTTCACTGAGATGTGATCAGTAGATTTGAGTTTGCTGGGTGATTATTGCTCCTGGGGAGATTTCCTTACTTACATTGGATGGTGAGGTATAAAACCAACATTCAAAAAAAGTTGCCAAACAGGAAACATAACAGCTATTTGTGGGATAACTGTCACTCACACACTTCACCTCAGATAGGTTGAGACATTCATACTGTGAAGTTTTGCCCGGATCTTGCAAAATACATGGATGGTGGAGCACAGTCTTCTTCATCCGTATCTATGAGATTAGATAAATGTAGCAATTTGGATTCAATGCTCCATAATTACCTCTATGAGTCTTACAGTGCATGTGTGGTATGACCCTCAAATCTGTGGGAACCAAAGTCCCTTCTTTGTCATATGCTAACCCAAATTTTCTTCTTTTTATATATCAAACCATATTCCTTTTCTGGCCTCTATCCGTATAGTATACAAAATGTCAGATTTTCCATCTTCAACACCAAAGAGTCTTCTGTGTCATATACCCACCTAAATCAATTTTCTAGGCCTCAACTTGAAATTTGAGTTCAAGGTGTGGTTCATACAATGCACGCAATCAAATCCATCTTTATCGTACATTCATGAAAATTGTTTATCTGCCATCAAACTTTGAAAAACCATAATCTCTCCCATATCATATACCAACCCAATCTCTCTCTCTCTCTCTCTCTCTCTCTCTCTCTCTCTCTCTCTCTCCACTGTTGCTGCCTTCATCCTTATGAGACCACATCCCTCCTTTATCACACTACCTCTCTTGCCATATAGCCAATATTTCTTCCCTAAAACCTTATCAGACACAAATCTCTCCCTTTCATTCAACCAAGTGAACTCCCTCTCTCGCCATGTACCCACTATTTCTGGACCCATCCTTCCAAGACACTCATTCCTCCTTAGCCATACACCAAACCTAATACTTTCTCTTATAATGTTTCCACCATTTCTTCCCCCAAACGTTGTGATGGCCCAATCTGCCCCATGTCATGTACTCACCCAAACTCCCTCGCTAGCCATATATCCACCATGTCTGCCCCCATCCTGCTGTGACCCAAATCCTTCTCTTGCCATATGCCCACTGAAAATTCTTCTATTTTCATGTAACCACACAATTTCCTGTCTTGTGATGTACCCACCATTTCTTCTCCCAAACATGTCAGACCCAAATATATCCATGTTTATAAGCCCAACAAAACCCTCTCTCTTGATATATACCCACCCAAACTCTGTTTCATGAAATATACCAATTATTTCTGCCCCAAACCTTAAGAGACCCAAACACCCCCTGGTCATACAGCTACCCAAACTCCTTTCTGGGCATATACCCATCATTTTGCCACCAGCTTTGTGAGACCCTAATCTCTCCATTGTCATATGCCCATCCAAAGTATTTCTCTTGCTACATACTCACCATTGCTGCCCCTAAAGTGTATAAGTCCCAAATCCCTCCCTTGTCATTTACCCAGCATACTCCCTCTGTTGCTATATATCCACCATTTCTGACCCCATCTTTCTGAGACCCTAATCCCACCCTTCATATAATAACCCAAACTCCTCTCTTAACAGATACTCATGATTTCTGCCACCTGAGTATTTGAGAATCAAATCCTTCCCTTGTCATGTACCCACCCAAATGTCTCTTATCATTTACCCATCATTAAACTCTGCAAAGTATATGAGATCCAACTCCCTTCCCTGGTATTACCCACCCATATTCCCACTCTTTCCAAGCTCTCACCATTACTGCCCCAAAATTTTGAAGACACAAATCCCTCCCTTGTCTTCTACCCACACAAAATCCCCCTCTTCAAGGCACCCACCATTGATGCCCAAACTTCTGGAGACCCAAATCCCTCCCTTTTTTCCTACCCACCCAAACTCCCTCTCTTCCATGCACCCACAATTGATGCCCAAACATTTGGAGACCCAAATCCCTCCCGTGTTTTCTACCCACCCAAACTCACTCTCTTTCCATGCACTCACCATTACTGCTCCAAACATATGGAAACCCAAATCCCTCCCTTGTCTTCTACCTACCCAAACTCCCCCTCTTCCATGCACACACCATTGTTGCCCAAACCTTTGGAGACCCAAATCCCAACCTTGTCTTCTTCCCACCCGAACTCCCCCTCTTCCATGCACCCACCATTGTTGCCCAAACCTTTGGAGACCCAAATCCCACCCTTGTCTTCTTCCAACCCAAACATCCCCACTTTCATGCACCCACCATTGATGCCCAAACCTTTGGAGACCCAAATCCCACACTTGTCTTCTACCCACCCATGATCCCTTTCTTTAATGCACTCACCATTACTGCCCCAAAATCCCCCTCATCCTGGCACACACCAATGATGCCCAAACGTTTGGAGAAAAAAATCCCTCCCTTGTCTTCTTCCCACCCAAACTCCCCCTCTTCCATGCACCCATCATTGATGCCCAAACCTTTAAAAACACAAATCCCTCACTTGTCTCCTACACAACCAAACTCCCTTTCTTCCATGCACCCACAAGTGATGCCCAAACATTTGGAGACACAAATCCCTCCCTTGTCTTCTACCAACCCAAGTTCCCTTTCTTTTCATGCACTCACCATTACTGCCCAAATCCTTTGGAGACACAAATCCCTTCCTTGTCTTCTATCCACCCTAACTCCCCCTCTTCCATGCACCCACCATTGATGACCAATTCTTTGGAGACCCAAATCCCTCCCTTGTCATCTTCCCACCCAAACTCCCTTTCTTTTCATGCCATCACCATTACTGCCCCAAAACTTTGGAGACCCAAACCCCTCCCTTGTCTTCTTCCCACCCAAACTCCCCGTCTTCCATGCACCCACCATTGATGCCCAAAACTTTGGAGACACAAATCCCTCCCTTGTCTCCTACCCACCAAAACTCCCTCTCTTTCCATGCTCTCACCGTTAAAGCCACAAAATTTTGGAGACCCTAATCCCTCCCTTGTCTTCTTCCCACACAAACTCGCCTCTTTTATGCACCCACAATTAATGCCCAAACCTTTGTAGACCCAAATCCCTCCCTTGTCTTCTACCAACCCAAACTCCCCCTCTTTCCATGAACCCACTATGACTGTCCCAAACCTAGTGAAGAACAAATCTCTCCATTGCCATTCACCCACCCATCTTCCCTCTCTTCTCCTATAACCATCATTTTTCCTTCCCTTTCCTGGTTTCGCCTTTAGTCACTGTAAAAGACACATAGCTTTTCAACTAAATTGAATTTATTTTCAATTTAAGAAATTTATACCAATGCAATTTTCTTTGTCATATTTGGGCATTCCCCGTCTTCATGATAGCCAACTTATTGGCTCTCCCCCTCATCGGCTGCTGCGACCACGCTTGCTTCTCCAGTAGTGTGCACCTCGGCTTCTTTTCAGGCTCCTCCTCCTTAGGTTCAGGCATTGCAGTAACAGCTTTCACTTTGATTTTCTTCCGTTCGAGGGCAGCTGCCTCTTCGGCCTCCCTCTTTCTCTGGTTACTCTTCTTTGAGGAGTGCTTCCAGTGTTTGCTTTTCTTGTGTGCCTGGAATGGCAAGAGGTGAACACAAGAATTAGTTAATAGAGGGAGAAGTCAGGAGAGGCATGTGAAGGACACTTTGTCGGAAGAGGTGAGAATTGATAAGGGATTTATGCCAGGAAGGAGAGAGGTAGTGACTTTAGGTAAGAGTAAATGAGTAGAGGAGGGAGCTCCAGTAGGGTTCGTCAACTCACCTTTCCGCACGACATGTAAGGTGGATACTGCTTTAGAGCTGCCTTTGTCTTCACCATAAGGACTGGCCCATTCGCTGCCATCGGAACATCACTACTGGATGTTGGGAGGTCCATGTCGGACAGTGATTCCTTAGGTTCCTTTGCTAGACTCTCCATCACCAAGTCGCGTGAGCACGTGTTGTTTCTCCCTCGAGGGGCTGTGAACAACTGGCAGAGTAGGGAAGGCCACACCCTCAGACCTGAGTCATCATCAAGGTCTCGACCAATAGTAGGTGAGCTTGTGCTCTGACATCACAAAGCCTGGTTCTGACCCACAAGAATGCCTGGGGAAGGAAGGAACATATAGTGGACTGTACCACCCCTGACACTTTGATGATAGGGGGAAGATATTGAGAAGGCAAAGAGAGTTTGGGTTTAGATGGAGACTTTGTTTAATAACTCTAAGGCAAATTTTCCACCTCAAACTTTTTTACATATCTACCTTTGTTGTGGTAGAACACATGACAGATCATTTGCTTCTCCAAATTCTTCAACAATACTATCCCTGTCAATGGTTTAGTCCAAAATGTCCGCCTCAATCTTTGGCTAGTATCTTGAATGTCTTCCCTAAAATCATTCCCAAATAACATTCCTACTCCATGGCTTAGCCTGTTGACCGTACACACACACACTCACACACATACACACACACACACACACACACACACACACACACGAATACTTGCATCTCCACATTCCTCTGTACCTAATGAATATATGCAAACCAGTGTCCATATCTTCTCTGGCTGTGTAGCAACAAATCATGGCCTCCAGGCTTCCACCTTATCCCAAGTCAGGTGACCCAGCCTAGCCTCAATATCTCTTTTACTGTAGTGAGCATACAGCCTCCTTTAATATACTCACTCACCTAAGGAGGCTTTCTACAACCAACATAAGCCCAGTCCATAACCAGGGTTCTCCTATCTTCTGGTGTCTAGCCTATTGAGAATATCACACAGTATTAGACACTTGATTTTTAATATTCTGTTATGTATAACCTGGAAACCATAAGAAATGTTCAATCTTGGTCTGGACTCCTTGCCTTATTTTAGGCTTCAACATGTTGCAGCCTATTTAGAACATTTTTCCTATATTATAGAGAACATCTGGGCTACAGCCAGATATAATCCTATTTAGATAAACCAACAGGGGTCTTAGAGTTGCCCATACCTCTTCACACCATACCCAGACTTCCTATGTCCCCCTCCAGGATTTATCCAGGTGAAGATATCCATACTCTGTAATTGGTTTTCCATATTCAGTGGAATTTATCCTAGATTGAATAGTCCCTGTCCCATCAAAGAATGGACCCTTGCACTCTGCAGTAGTGATTTGTGGCATGTTTTAGGGACACAAATCTCAAAACACAGCATGATCCCACCAGCTACTCCTATTCTGTAACCAACACTGAGAGTTCCCCAACACTTATCATACCTGTACTGGCTAATGGAATAACCCCACTCCTTATGAAAAGTTATCGTGTCCTCCTAAAGTTCGAACCTAGTGAATATTTCCTGTTCCAAATACTGTTTTTCCACATCCCTCCAAACATAGCTCATATTGATGTGGGATTCTGTATATCTATATATCTATGTATATCTATGTATCATTATGATCCATACCAGTAAGGCTCTCACTGGTAGCTGCTGGTTTTCTCCTTCAGCAGCTACATGGCATCTCCCTGACTCTGCCTACTTTCTCTCTATATCTCTGTTCAGATTTCCTGCCTGTCTATATTCTACTAATCGATTGCCCAAAGCATCTTCTTGAATAACCAATGGTAATAAAACATATTCATAGCATATAGGATTCCTAGTCCCATCAAATCCTCCTGTGCTGTAGACAACATATACATTCCCACTGAGACAACCCCAACCTCATCAAACCACAGGATCTCTGGCTGACTACATAATATCACAGCATGCCAAGACTGTCCAAATCCTTCTACAATGCCAAGAGAAGTAAGTGCACCTTTCGAGCAGATAATTCTTTTCCTACTCCAGTAGAGTCCAGACCTGATGAAACATCCAGTGAGAACTCTAAAAGAGCTGTTTTCTCACACTTATAGTGACTTTTAGCTGTTTGCTGAGTTCCAAACCCTAGGCTCCATCTTAGTCCTACTGTGCTTTGATAGATAGTTCTAAGCTTCTGCTGGCACTTTCCCTCCAACTGGACTTGTCCTAGCACATTCTTTTGTGCTGTATCCAGCATCTACATTCCCAACAGTAACCATCCTACCTGAATCCATCTGCAGGATGATTCCGATGCCTAAACCACTTCATTATATAACCAGACATCCCACAACCACCAGGACCCAACTTTAGCCAATTGAGTAACCCACTACACACAAATGAATATTTGATTTTCCACTTGCTGTCTGACTTACAGCTGCCTCATGTGCCTTGCATTTGCAAATTTTAGGCCTGTGAAGGTTTTCAAAGCCTTCAGCCAAGACTAGGTCCAGCAACTCCTTCTTTGGTATAGTCAACAGTTAGGCTCCCCTGAATTTAACACACCTACACCCATGCATGAAATAGTTGCCCTGCTTTCACAACTCCATTTCCAATCCAGACTTTCCATATCTTCCCCAAAGACCAAGCCCAGAATATTTCCCTTACCAGATAGCGTTTCCCCATATGCCAACAAACAGATCATAAGTCACTACAAGTGTCCAAGTCTAGTTTTTGCCACTGATATTCTTGCATGCTGTAGTAATGCTCACAGGATTCAACAGAGTTCCAAATGCGAGGGCCGAATCCCAGCATCTACTCCTGTCCTCCAACCAACATACATTGTCCTACAAGGACCTGCGCTGCTTGAATCTACATATAGTACTCATTTTGCTATCTTACCCGAATCCAAATTCTGTATTCCTGAGTCCTCCACCATGGTATGGCCTGGTAAGTACTCACTCCCTCACAACCAGATATTTCATATTCTATCTCTACCTGGATCTAGCCTCTTTCCCAAAGTCATTATACAAATTTAGTTTGATCACCTAAGTAGCAATATCTAGGCTTCTATAATTTCGGAAATCCCATATCTTGGCCTTCCACGTGTGCGACTGCCGACATACATGCAGCAGACAAGTTGCTACCTTCACCCACCCACAGTACCCTCTGTGTTACCTGCAGCACCCTACTCCACCACATTCCTAATGTTCTCCTCCAGGAACTGGCTTCTTATATATTCCACCAACCAATACTTGTTTTCCATATCCATCTGCATCTAGCTTGAGTTTAACAGCCAGCACCCTTGCATAATCTGGCTGTTTGCCTCTTGATTCAAGGGTCTTCTCGGGAGTATGGTCCCAAATAACTCAGCTCAGACTATTCTCAGGAATCCTCCTTTTCTGTCGTGAACATCTAGGCTTTGCTAGCACTTACCCTGCACTAATACATCCACGGGATACTTTAGGTACAGTATAGAGCATTATTCCTTATTCAGATTTTCTGTCTTCCCAGGTTTTAACTTGTTTAGTTTAGTTACCCACTCAGTACTTTGTACATAGAGGGCTTGATCTACCCAAGTTGCAACAGCCAGTGTCCTGGTCTTCTCCAGCTGCCTCTATAGCAATCTCCGGCATTCTTAGACCCATCAACTTTTTCTGTGCTGTTGACAGCATCTAGATTCCCACAAAGACTATCAATCTCTCATAGAACCAGAGGAGTTGTGGCTGCCCTATATGACCATTCTATCCCCAGACTATCAGTATCATGGTTATCATTTTCTTGACAACTAGTATCCACTTATAAGTGAGTATATACCATGTTTCTCTTCCTGGGTCTGTGTTACCTCTCTCAGGAAACTTTTTTCTAGTTGCATCCATTTGCCAGCAAAATTTATGATGCAATTTTTAACAGATGATTAATTTTCCATGGTGTAAATGCACCACATTCTCTTAATCCATATCGGCTGTTTCTAGTGTCTGCCTATTATAAATAAAGCTACAATGAAAATGGTTTAACAAGTGTCCTTGTGGTAGGGCTGAGTGTCCTTTGGGTATATGCCCAAGATTAGTAGAGCTGAGTCTTGAAGTAAGTTCTTCTGAGGAAATACTATATTGATTTCCATAGTGACTTCACAGGTTTCTACTCCCACCATCAATTAGGGAGTGATCCCTTGATCCATATCCTCAGCAGCACGAGTTGTCTGTCACTTATTTTACTGATCTTAGCCATTTTGACAAGTGTAAGATGAAATCTCAAAGTAGTTTTGATTTACATTTGTCTGATGGCTAAGTATGTTGAACATTTAGGTGGGTTTTTTTCCATTTGAGATTCTTCTATTGAGAATATTCTGTTTACATATATGTCTATTTTAAAATTGGATTATTTGTTGGTTGATATCTGGTTCCACAAGTTCTTCATATATTTTGAATATTAATCCATTAGTAACTTTGCAAATATAATGTTTTGTTACACTCAATATGTTATGTAGCAATATTGTAGCATCTGAGAATCTCATTAATCAGTTGATTCTCAAAAATATTGTTTAGTAAATTATGAAACCCATTAAAATAATTATTTCTAAATTTATTAATGAAATACAAAGAATGTGAATGGAGTCTAACAAAAAAGAAACTGGACTTTTCAAGTTAATTTTTCTTAATATGACAGAACCCTATATAATTTAAAAATCAGAGTACTTATCAGTAGAAGTACATCTACACATATATACATTTCTATGTTCCATTCTGTCAGTAAGCAGGAAGGAAAAGTGAATAGAATGATTATCTTTCTCATAGGGATTGTCCATCACAAATAGGAGTAATTACATATATGTTTTGTAAGCTTTAATGAAACATTATACACAATTTTCTATTCTTGTTGTATAACTTATAAAATTTTAAGACATTAAAACTACATTAATTTATTATCAAGCAGACCTGAAGCTCAGAAATCCAAACTGAATTCATGTGAGCAGAGACACAGGTGCCCTCTATACATATTCTGAGGGAGAACCTCTTCCTTTACTGTACTTTCTAGGTATTTTGTACATTCCTCAGGTCCGACTACCTTCTTCATCCTCCAAACAGCAGAGCATAGTCATGATCTTCCCATGATGCTATCTCTGGTTTGCTTTGTCAGGCCAAGTAGTTTTCTGTTTAAGAGCCCTGGTGATTTTATTTGTTTCACTGGATAATTCAGGATAGTCTTCTTATCAAGAGTTGACTGATTATCAAGTCAAATTCCATACATACCACCAATTCCCCATTTTTATGTAACATGATTTATTCAGAGATGTTAGGGATCTGGCTGTGAATGACTTTGGGAGAGATCCACTATTCTTTTTACTACAACTTAATAGAATTAATATCTGCAGAGGAGAAAAATAAGAAGTGAAAAGTAAATATGGATTTTATCATCTTAAACATCTTTATTTGGCATCAGATGTAAATTATTCTATACAAAATATGAGAAATGTAGTTCTGGTCTGGACAGCTACTGTCTTGAAAATGAGAAAGGATATAATGTTTTATGAACAACTCTAATTGCGTAATGAGTGGTAAAAAATGCATTACATTGATTACACAGTGAATGACAAATGAGGGACCTCTTTGACACTACATTTTTTTTCTCTCCTTTGTGTGTGAGTTTAATTAGTTTAGGCCTCCTCATTATAAACTGACTACCAATGCCACTTTATGCCCTCAAAATCTAAAATTCTAAGATCAAAGGCTATTACTCAGGTTTAATGGAAAATGTTTTTATATCATTTTTCAGTCTAACCTTTGACTTGACATTGCCATTTTGTATCATTAATAACATGACAAATCTATTTTGTATATATGTCCTGAGTTTGTAGCCTTCCTTTATAATGAGTCCAAGTATTGCATAGCCTTATCTAATATTTATCATTATTTTTCATAGTTCTTATGTCTTTATCTTCCCCTCCTCCCTACTAGGAATATAGAATAATCTGCAATATTAATTGCTTTTCCACTTGACTTCATATTTCTCTTTAAATAAAATAAAATCATGTCTCTTTGTCATTGTTCACTATGTGTGTTTCTGAATCATTACTTTTTAACATCCTCTCCTATGTCTAAGTTTTATAATGTGTCACATAAATGATAGGCATTTTTGATTAATGCATTAAACAATAAACCTGTTGAATATAAATATTTTCCAGCACTAACAAGATGACTACTGAAGGGGGATATCAGTAGGAGAAGGACAGGAAAGAGGGAAGACAATAGAGGACAAATATGTTACAGATATGAAAATATTACAAGGAAACTTACTATTTTTTACCATAAATTAAGCAATAGAAATAAACCAAATACATATAAAATGACTAACAAGGCACTCGGACACTCACACACACACATTTCTTGGCACAAAGTTTTATCTCATTGCTTTAGCATTGGGCTTAATCATGTTTGCAGAATTGTTTATTTTCTCTGTGATATTAGGTACTATTTTAGTCAGTGTTTTATTATTGTAAAAATCATCAGGAAATGTCCAGCTTTATGACTTTATCTGGTAGCAAACAAAAGGTCAGGTTATAGAGAGATCCTCCTCTATGAATTTATCATAGCATCTTGCAACTTAAGCCACTTAATTTCCCTGTTTATGAGTTTGAGTGAGTCAACATAAAATTTCATTGAATGAAGAGCATGACTTTTGATTTCTTACGGTTCTCTTCTTTGTTTTCCACTTACCAAAATTCATCATTTTCTCCCTAACATTTTCTTTTGTGTTTTCACACATTCAGCGAGACTCAAATTGAATGTCTCCTTGTCTACAATGCCTCTTCCAGTGCACGAGTAGCTCAATATCCTTTTCTCTGTACCCCCGTTAATTTCTCAGAATTATCAATTCTTGCTCTTGTAAACACTTCATTTATTTATAGTTTCTATTAGGTTGTGAACTTTGACAAAGATTGACTGTCATTTGTATTCTCAAAAACTACTGAAGAATTATGTACATTCTGTATATGACTCTCATAGAATTAAATACACGAATCATTACACAAAGTTACAGCAATGGGTCGATGATATAAAAAATAATGTCCTTATTTCAAAGGAAAACAGAGTGAGGACTCGTAAATACAAGGCCAAAATTCTAGACTATCTTTTAGTAGAAATGGAAGGTAGGTCTCCACACCTAATGCTCTTTCAGTGTGCCTCTTAGTAACACTTTCCTGCAGTAATTTTTCTTGTGAATCATGAATATTACATTGAATCTATCCGACATTTATATTCCTGAGGTTTTCAAGAATATAAAAGTTAATAACAGGTTAAAGGTTGATGCACTAATCTCAGAAGATACAAAATGCTAGATATATTGAATAAAAATGACTACTAGAAGTGTTTAATTGTGAGAAGATGTACATGTTTTATGTCATGGTAGGAAGATACTTTTATGTGAAATTTTCCCATAGAGAGAATAAAATAAAATATTGATCACTTTTAGCAATTTATGAAGTAGTAGTTCTTCACTCTCTGACATCCCCAGAGAACAGTACTCAAGTAAATTTTTTAAGAGAGATTTTCTTCTTTGCCTCTCAAATTAATATGCTCAGAAATATTTTTATGAGTGAGAGGAAGCTAGTTATAAAACTCTCAAAAGAAAAATGAGAAAAAAAATTGTTATTTGAAATGACTGAGCAGGAATGTGCACAATTACTTTTCAATAACATATTTTACTTAATTATCTTCACATTTGCTTTGTTCCTGATTTTACATTTTTATTATAGACAATATGGCAATAATCTAATAATTTTAAAATTGTATATTATAAAAATTCAGGATGCTTTCATGCAACTACAACATGCATAGAAGTTTGGGTAGCTTAAATTGAGTATCTAACTTGTGATTGTTTTGAATTAGTGTGCATCTGTTCAATTTTTTTTCTTTTATTATTACAAACTATTCTTTACAATTTGCTAACAAATTATGTTAAAAAGGTATATCTAGTCAAAATGAAAACCATGTGTAGTAGGAGCGGCAGGCTGTGTTCCTGCCGGCCCCAGCTCCCGGCTGCCTGGCTAGATTATGCCCCGAAATAATTACAGGGAAACTGTATTCTTTTAAACACTGCTTGTCCCATTAGCTCTAGCCTCTTACCGGCTAATTCTCACATCTTGATTAACCCATCTCTAATATTGTGTGTAGCACCACGAGGTGGTAGCTTACCAGAAAGGTTCTAACCTGTGTCCATCTCTGAGAGGAGAGCTATGGCGACTGCATTCTGTTCTTCTTTTCTTTTCTTTTCTTTTTTTTTTTGAGACAGGGTTTCTCTGTGGCTTTGGAGCCTGTCCAGGAACTAGCTCTGTAGACCAGGCTGGTCTCTCCAACTCACAGAGATCCGCCTGCCTCTGCCTCCCGAGTGCTGGGATTAAAGGCCTGCGCCACCATCGCCCATCTCCCAGCACTCTGTTCTGTCTACTCTGCCTACCTATGTTCTTTACCTATCAGCCAAGCAGTTTTCTTTATTAATTAACCAATAGACAGATGACCCTCCTCCATCAACTATGGACTTTGATTCAAATGATCATTGTCTAATTGATTTTTTATAATACCAGCTTTATTCATTCAGAATTTATCTTCCAATGTAAAAGTATTAAATAGCATGCAAATTGATTGAAATATTATTAAAAACAGTTATTGAGCAATAAGACACTAATAATCATTCACATTTTGTAGTTATAACAAAATGAATTATAATATTTATCACATTGAAAAAGCTACAATTCCAAAGTAAACCATTTGCAAGAAATTCATTGCAGATATATTTTTCTGCTACAAAAGATGATAATTGAAACAGGATATTTCCTGAAGATGTTTGTATGTTGAACCTCACACTTACTGCTATTTTTACAGTAGGTACATAACATTTTGCTCATAATGTCAAGGTTTCTGTGCTGACTCCAGTGCTTTGTATATGGAGTTGGAAATTAATTGAAAATGAAATCACAATTCTATTTTCACCTAAAAGCCTTTGGCATAACTATCATCAAATGACATATTTTAGAGATCATTTGTTATGTTTTAAAACATCTGAGTGTTCTTGTGTACTTTTGGTACATTTTCTATTGCTATAACAAAATGTATGGGATTAGGCTAGTTATTCAGAAGGACATTTATTTTTACTCATGCTTCTAAAAGTTCATCAAGTTTCTAGATTCTTTTAGCTTCTGGTGAAGGATCCATTGCAGAAATGCAAAGGCCTAACAGGTACTTTCCGAGATTGCACATAGAAGGAGTAACCTTTTTTATCATTGATGAATTGCTGCTTCTTTGGGGCATCATCATTGCTCAACCAATCACTGTTTTTGTAATCAGTGCTATAAGATCTTAACAGCATAGTAGTCATACAGCAAAGAGAAAATGTGTCTTTTGTGTATAAAATATATTTAGTGAGCAACAAAATTTATGTTGGAACATAATACATTCATGTGGCTATAGTTGGAAATGGGTTATTTTGGGGGGTGCGTTCATCTTCTCACATGGAAGGGTTATAAAGGCTCACTGAGCTATTGAACCTTCTTCTATGGATATATCAGAGGTTCTCTCACTTCTAGATGTTACAGAAGAGGTAAAAAAATGATTGCTTATGGAAACACTTCAGTGGTGTGGTTCCCCATAAATCGTGCAACGGACTCTTTAGTGGTACAGCTTATTACAATGCAGCTGTGACTCTTACTGAGGAAGCTACCATAAATTGTTTAGACAACTTCTCGGTGGTACAGCTAGCTAGCTTCCTTTCAATTTCTAATGTTCATGTAATTAACCCTCTAAAACTTACTGGCTCACCAATGTGTACTAGGACAAAATCGTTTCTTTGATCTTCTAGTGACATCTGTTTCTCTAGCGTGAATAAGAACCATGGAAAGCCAGCTCTTAATGACATATTTGGTTGTTAACCTAGTTCTGTGAGAGCAAGAACCCACACCGATTAGATGGCATTGGTCAATTCGGGCAGTCTCTGTAACTTTCTTTAATCACCTCCCCCTTAAATCTCAATTCCAAATATAGCCACAAGATGTATTAAGCTCCAACATGATTTTTGTTGTGGACAAAATATATTCACTATATAGCATACTCATCTTCTCTCTGGTATGTGGCATAGAATACTCATGGATTTGAATGAAAAAAGAAATTGGAATTTCAAATAAGTTCATTTACTTTTAGGGAGGAATAGCTCTATATAACACTGAGAGATATTTGTTTAGACTTTCACGCCAAGCCAATTAAAATCTGGCATTTAAAATATTCCATTTCTTATTTTCTTGATTTTCAAGGAATGGTATATAATTGGTGGTGATAGGAATTGTTAGGTTTGAAAATATCACTCTAATTTATTCAAATATGTCAACAAAAGAGAGGTATCCACATTGTTTATTTCTGATTTGTGTGTTATCATATGGATAATGCTGAAATTGACCATATGTATAGTAGCCTATGGGAATAACATAGTTAAGTAAGAATGTATTTTATGAAGGAAAATAAAATTTTCCCCTCAAGAGCTATCTGCTGCTATTTTACATATAAGTATAAAAGCTTTGTTGTGCATCTGTATTTCAATTTAAAGATAGCTATTATTTTAGTATATGAATGCATTTGTTATGAAAAAAAAATCTTTGCAATATTCTAAATATTTGAAGAAATGAATGGAAGTTTACTATTGAAAATTTTATGAGAAGAAATGTGTACACTTTGAGGTATTTTCATAACAATTATTTTGACCTATAACATAAGTAAATAATATCTGAAATATTTAGTTCTTACATATTATATAGATATACTGGTTATTGACTATTAACTAATACCAAACATTGAAGAAAATATTTTAGTAATGAAGATGGAATTTTTTTCTCTCAATTTAACTCAATAGTAATTTCAAGCTTAGAAAAGCAAATAATTCTGTAATGATGGCTTTTATAAACCTGTTTCTTTATAATTTCTCAACCTAATCCCTTGATATAAATCTGTAGAAATTTTCCCTCTGAGTTTTCATTTACAAGCCAAGAACTGCCATTTGCTTTTACAATTCCTTACTTTAAACACAATGAAACATAAGAAATTTTAGCCTTGTAGGATTGGCCCTCCCTTAAGTCATTTATGTTTGTCAAATAATGTTTTCTGAGTTCTTAGTTTGTGTAGAAAATAAAATACAAAGGTAAGTAAGCCATGCTCCTGGTAGTTAAAGAGCCTTTGTAATATGAAGTTTTTTTTTTCTGTATTAGAGGATTTAGTGGTTGTGAATGAATAAATAATCCTTTATTCATAAATGGGAAAGAAAGTACATGGAAAGGCCCAGTGTTATATTTGCTAAATAAATACTACCAAATAGTTTCCTTTAATTTCACTAGCATGACTAGAATATTAAGGGATGAATAATATCCCATTTATTCAATGAGACTGATTTAGTCAATGCTGTTGTATTTGAAAGACTATGGACCTGACCACATCAATTAATTTTAGATATACTTTTCCATCAAATACCCAATACCAACATCACTTAATTCAACTTCATTTATGAATGACATTAACACTAAATTTAAAATAAAATTAGTATGTGTTACTTGAAAGTTATTTTGGTTGCAAAATATACCTATAGTTAGTTTTAACTTTTAATTTTGTTTATTTTACAAAATAGATGAAAGAGAAGATGTTCAAAAGAAAACATTCACAAAATGGATAAATGCACAATTTTCTAAGGTAAGAATTTTATGTTATATTTATTTGAAAATGAAATATTTGTTGAACTTTTAATATGTGTTCTGAAAGTAAATATTTCAAATGTTCATATTATTTTTCTTATGTTTCAAGTTTTGACTGTTTAAATCTGCATATGTTACACTTTGTTTTGATTCAGTAAAATGCAGGAGAGCATATGATAAAGAGATGTGATTTAATTTACAAATGATATCTGTTTGATTTTTATATCAGCAAGTCATTACAGTAAATTCTGTCAATTATCTTTTCTATTTCAAATATTAAAATGCATGAGGAACCTTATTGTTGATAAAACTTATATTTTGTCTTCTTACTTATTTAACAAAAGCTAAAATAGCTGAATTTTGGATTATTAAGTGTCTGTAACTAGAACATATTTTAAAATTATATAAAATAATAAATTATCACTTTTTCTATAGCCATAAATATATACCCTAATTAATTTATGCCTCAATTTATATCATAATTCATAGTGTAACCCCAGATAATTATACACATAAACACCAAGGAAGATTCTAACCATAAAAAGAAGCATTTTAAGTGCAATTTAAAGGGGTCTATTTAAATGTCAAGAGTAGAAAACTTGAATTTAGATTTAATCATACTAGATTTGAGCAAATAAACCAAATGGTTTTATTTAGTTTTCTTACCTTCCATCATGTATATGTAAGTACATAAATCCCAAGGGTCTATTTAATACACCAAACTCAGAAAATGGGCATATAGAAAGATCTCTGTATGAAAATGTTTTAGGAGTGACAAAACTCTGATAATGGACGCTTTACATTTTATTAAGAAGATATGGAAGATTCTTAAGCGAAAACTTTTAGTAGATTGCATTGCCACTGTTAATAAATATGGCCTACCCTCTCCATGGATCTTTCTCCTCTTGTAAACAGTTTAGTGTTAGAACCGACATAATGTAATAGAAAGTAAAAGACCAAAATTTCTTTTCTTGCTTTTACAAAATGCTTTCAAGTATCATTATGGTATTTAAAAGCAAAACATTGAAAACTTCACTTGATCATGTAGGAAGAGAAGCAAGTTCTTGAGTTTGCACTGATGGTTCTTAAAATGTTCTCACTAAATTAACAGTTAATTAAATTCCATTACAGAACTTTAGGAAAGAAATATAAATTAGAATATGTGTTTTAAAAGACCAAGTTTTTTAACTAAGTGAAATGCAAATGCAATACTAAACATGGAAGGCAGAGATGTAGAGGGTTATTTGAACTATGGGGGCCTGACTTAAGATGTGTCATAGGAAAAGAATTTTAATATTTGGCCTAGAAACTTTTCTTGTGATATTTTGGGAAAAAAGGTGGCTGCTATTTGCCCTTCTCCAAAAAGTCTGCATGAGGCTAAAGTGAAGAGATTTGTATTAATTCCATTGGTAGAGGAAATCTCAAAACAACCTAGTATTGACTTTGTTGTGTGGTTAGTAGTGATCTATAATGGAAAGATGCAAGCTGAGCAAGGGAAAATACAAAATTTGCAATTTGAGGAGAAAAGGAGCACCAGGAAGTAGAATAGAGCTAAGTCCTGTGTCCAAGGAGATACCATATCAAGAAATAGAATAAAGGTAGTAGTGATCTTAGGGCAAGAACCTACCCAGTTAAACTTCCAACGAGTGGGAAGGAATTAAGATAAGCTTATATCCAGGTATGGTGGTGCACTCTTTCAATCCCAGCACTACAGAGGCAGGAGGCCAGTCTGGTCCATTGATCCTGTTTTAGGATCAATAATCAGACACTTAAGGCAGTGAAGAAGCCATTGAAAACAGAAAGCTGATGAAGATGTAATTAGCAAGCGGTCCATGCTCCATCCCCAAATGTAGCAGGACTTGGCAACTTCAGCCACATTGGTATGGCTTTAGAATCAAAGATACAAGAAAAGGGGTATTGAATCTTCCTCTGTGACTAAGGAAAGCTGATGCAGCCAGAAATGTGTCAGGGTTAACCCTGAGTGGAGGCCCAGAGTCTATTGCATGAAACTGTGAAACTGAAGCTTGGATTGCCTTTGAGAAACCAAGATGTTGGAGTTACCAGAGTCATGAGATACCTGCAGAGGAAAGCTGTTAACAGGGAATATAAACAGCAAAAGACAAAGAAGTGTGTGGCAGTCAACATAGCTGAAAGGAGCTATAGATTTGACGAGCACTTTGACATCAGATATGGGTATGCAGATTTTAGAGTTTGCTCACTTGGTTTTTGGCCTCCTACTTTGATGCATCCAGTACTCCCACAATGTGCTCCCTTCTCTATGTTCTGGAAATATATATATATATATATATATATATATATATATATATATATATATATATATATATATATAAATGTATATATATAGTGTCATCATATATTGGAAATATGTGATCTGTTCTTTTTTAATTTTGATTTCATGGAGGATTACAGTTAAGTGATTTCTTGAATCTCAGAAAAAAACTTTGAACTTTTGTCTTTTAAACATTGTAGAGACTGTGATAGACTATGGGGACTTTTGAAGTTGGACTAAATGCGTGATATGGCTACAAGCATATGCGGACCAGGAAGTATAATGTGGTAGTCTAAATAGATATGTGCCCCATAGTCTCATGTGTTTGAGTGCTTGATCCTAAATGCTGATAGAGAAATGGAAATATCATGTGAGTTATTTAAGAAAGCAGTTTTCTAACCTAGAGGAAAACTTTTAACAAATGGATAAAATATGAGTCTATTCAAGAATACATATTTTTCCTGTAATCTCAGTGTTAAATATTAGTATCCTAAATGACCAGATACTATTGCTCATTACTACAGATAATTAGTTCTATGGTAAGTTTTAAAAAATAGAAAAAATAAATAAATAAAAAATTAGCCGATGGATAGTTTGAAAACAAAAAATGGAAAATAATTGTTTCCTGTGTGTTAAATTAAATACAGTCCTGTAAATATACAGCGATACAATGAATAGAGATGCAAAGTTTCATCACTAAGGCATAGAAGTACATTTACGGGATATTAGTAAATTTTAGAGTCATAACAAAGTATATCTTTGTTACTTTGTAAAGCCACAGACAGGCTGTTTTAAAGAAATACATGTGGTCAAAGATATCTTTATCATTTTGGTGTCACTAGAAGCCAGATATGTGTTTGCGGTACATCCCACATATTTTCCACTTCTTCAGTACAATTTTAAACTAAGTCCTATCTCTTTTTCTAAATAGCTCTTATATTAACCTTCGATTCCAAAAATTTCTACTAGAATGTCATTTATCGCATCCATTCTATATAGATAAGCAAACAATATTTATCTTAACAGAAACACAAAGCCATTTCAAGATAAGATTAATTCAAGGTAAATATTCTTCCCGTGTAATTTGTAGATATGTTATAATCCCAAAGAAATGTCTGGTGTTTACCCATGACAAATATAATTTATATTATAAAAAATGTGTTCATTTACCTAGGCTTATAAAAAGAAAGCACAGATTTAATGTCATCACCAAATGCAATTTTTCACAATATATGCTTTTATGCATGTGAGGACAAAAATATGGGAATAAAAAATGTTTATTATTAGGTCAATTGTAAAATATAATGGTTATCTCCCAATGAGTTACATAATAATTTTGGTTTTTCACTGTGTATAATGGCTGTCATGATATGTATGTTTTCGTTACATCTTTCTGTTTGGTTTTTCCAGGTTTAATATGCACCTTTACTTTTCACTAACACAAGCTGGGTGTATATAATTATTTTTGTCTATAAATATTTAACAGCCTGTGGAACGATAACACATTTATATCATAATTGCTGACATGGATGTCTACACTAAAAAGATATGATTCATCTTACCAGGGTAACAATATGGTGAAGTAGCATTCACTGACTTAACACGGTTCCCATGGAGATGCTTCATGATTTACCTTCTAGCCAGTATGGAGGGCATGACACATTAAAAATAACATGAAGATTGTGAATATTGGCATGGTTAAGAAGGTTCAGTAGATAAATGAGCTGTTGTCTAAGGGCACGAGCTTAAGCCAATGCAATCAATCCTCAGATCCCACGTGAAGGTAGAAGGTCAGAACTGACTTCACAAATTGACATCCACATTTTTGTGTATCATATATTCCCTCAAAAAACACAACTATTTACTAAAATTTATATTGACAATCTACAACGGGGCTTTCACATGATGTGCTGAGGCAAAATTTTATGCGCAACTGATATTCAAGAGAAATACATACAATTTAAACTTCATTAATATTATATTCTTTATAACTTCACATCTACTAAAAATAAAACATATACGAAAAGAACATTGTAAATAATAAAACAGAAATGGTGCCACTTTCTTATTGCTGGAACAATTTTCTGAATTGAAAGAATTATATTTATGTGATTTATGTACTGACCTCGCCCATGTATTTACTTTATTTTTCCAATGCTATCATCTTGCCCTCGGGAAAACATGACATTTAAATTGTAATCATTATCCTCATAATTTTGTCATGCTCATAAAATAAGCATAAATTTTAGTTCTACATCATACTGTGTAGTGAATTCTACTTATTTGTTTCTTTAACTACAACAGTTAGTATCTCTTCCACTTTTAGTCCCACCCCAAATTGGAAAAGCACTTTGCATTGTTCTCCTTGCTTCCATTTCTAACAGAGCTCAAAACAATACTGTCCTCTTATTTATTCTTCTCACAGAAAATATGCGTAAGTTCAAACGATCGTGTCTACACATCTGATCCACATGCAATATTTTGCTCAGGAACAAAAGGTTTTGCTGTGGTTGAAAACTAAGTCCTTGGTGTCTGTTTTAGACAGACATTTTGCAGGGATGTTTTAACACATACTGTGTCAGAACAGGGTGCTGAAGTTCACACTGGAGGTTCCACACTCTTTGAGTAAGGTCATCAAATCACTCTTTTGTCTGGCTGACCTGACAGCCTTTCTTTCCTTGTTTACATTGGGAAAATTTATAACACTTCCAGAGGCAGGTGCTCCTGATCCCTGAGATGACATTCAAAATATTTCTTGGGCTTTGGAGACTTTCATTTCAAATTTTTAGATGTGAAATTGTCAACCAGTAGGATCTATAGAAACATTCCAGAATGGTAAAAATTGAGAACTTTGAAATACTTTTGATCCCAAACGTTTTGATGAAAGATATTGAAACTCTCTGAACCTAGATTTTCATAGTTAGCAGTTTTAATTGAGAGTTGCTTAGATGTGTTATCATCTCTTTTGCTGGGTTTTATATATTTTCTTGTCATAAAATAGGTAAAATTGAATAGTTATTTATGTTTTATTATCTTGCTATCCTCTGTGTACCAATCTGTGCCCCATGTATTTATTATATGTTGCCCAAACACTAAGTTTGAATGAGTTCAAAATATATGATCAGTAAATCTACATATAAGTGCTATACAAAATATTTCTTAGGTCCAAAGTGGGCCCCCCAAACAGTAGTGCTGCTGATAATACCGTAAATGATGACGTGAGTGTAATCCAGGAAGGATTGATTGGGTAAACAGAAGCCTAAACTCAGCATTCCTCAGAGTTTCTCAAGGCTGGTTTCTGTTTACCAGAAAAACCAATACCCCCCTTATCTGCTCCCATTACTCAGCTATGTGGGGCAGGGGCATCTAGTTCCTGACTAATCCTAACAGACTGTTTCAGCTCAATGATCCCCATCTTGCTGACAGTCATATAAAATCCACTCACTTTTCCAACAAGCTGCAACGCTCTATTCTTGTAGGCAGACCAACAATTTGATTTCTTCCAGGAAACCCTATTTTCCACCCACAGAGTGGTCCAGTTCAGTGGTTTCACTGCACCCTCATTTACAATACCTAAGTTGGTAGAATTACTAGGGCAGAGTTGTTGTGTCGTGCAATGATTACCTAAGTTATAAACTAGCTTTTCTGCCCCTAGCTTCCTGTTTCTTCCTATTCTTCGTTATTGAGAAAAATCAGATCTTAAGAGAAGATGAAGGATACTAAAATGTGTACCAGGCTTTGGCAATACTTGAATATGGTCCAGTGTTTTAGGGTCAATAGTATTGGTACAGGAAGCAGAAATTCTGAGAATTCAGAACATTTTATTTCTGGATAGCTCCATATAAATGATACTGAGAGTTATATTTTTGTGGTGAACTTTTCCAGTGACCTAATGAGATGAATACTAAAGCAAAGAAAAGTGAACAATTAGGTGGCTTGTTGAACGTTTGTTGCTAGGAAGAACAAACCAAGAACTAGACTCCTGAAATCCATGATACTTCCACATATTCTGTTTTTCTGATATCTTCTCTATTATTGCAACATTGCACTTTTCTTAATGCATTATAAAAATAGTAAGATCAATGAAAACTGAGAACATGGTTAGAAGACATTGAAAACATTTTAAAGAAGATATTGAATGCTTGTAACTACTACTTTGACCCACTTTTCATTATTTAACTATTACCAAGACACAAATATTCTTCATAAGGCTTTTCTGTCGAGTACATGTGTTTGAATTTCAATATATTCAAATTAATATCAATAGAGTGATATCATTTTTCCATGCTAGTGTTTGATGAGAGAAGTAATGTAGTTTTCAGTTAAATAACTCAAGCCAAATATTTTTATGTGAATATTACATCTGATTTCTAATAGTCCCCAACAAGTTATTGTATGTGAGATTATTTTATTAATTAATATGAGTTTTATGATAAATTCAAAACTGGGCTTTTGTGTGTGCAGAGCCCACAACTGCAGTACTTATTGTTATGAACACTTGGAGAATGTGTCCAGATTTTGAATCTAGATATTGTGTTAATGGTTCAGTTCACTGAGAACCATTCCCTTTTGTATGTTCCTAAGTCTCATTTTTTTTGCAATGCAGATAACAAACCAGAAAGTTAATTCAGTTAATTAAATAAAATAGAATTTTATAGGTCTCACTGTTTTCACTGAAAGTCTAATCTTTCTTAGAAGTATTTTTGTTATCATTTAACTGACTTTTACTGTGATCTCAATACTTTAGTTAATTGTAAAAGGGGCATAAATTTTACTTTCTGTGTTATACGTCCCGAAGTATCTTTTTTTTTCTTTTTTTATTGAGAAAAGGAGAAAAAAAAAAAACAAGTTTCCTCCTCCTCCCAGCCTCCCATTTCCCTCCCCCTCCTCCCCCCTTACGCCCCCTCCTCCCACCCTTCTCCCTCTCCTCCCACCCTTCTCCCCCTCCCCCCACTCCTTTCCCCCTCCCTCTCCAGTCCAAAGAGCTGTCAGGGTTTTCTGCCCTGTGGTAAGACCTAGGACCTCCCACCTCCGTCCATATCTAGGAAGGTGAACATCCAAACTGGCTGGGCTCCCACAAAGCCATCACATTACGTAGGATCAAACCCCCGTGCCATTGTCCTTTGCGTCTCATCAGCTCTCATTGTTCGCCATGTTCAGAGAGTCCAGTTTTATCCCATGTTTTTTCAGTCACAGTCCAGCCGGTCTTGGTGAGCTCTCAATAGATCAGCTCCACTGTCTCAGTGGGTGGGTGCATCCCTCGTGGTCCCGACTTCTTTGCTCATGTTCTCCCTCCTTCTGCTCCTCATTGGGACTTTGGGAGCTCAGTCCAGTGCTCCAGTGTGGGTCTCTGTCTCTATCTCCATCCATCACCAGATGAAGGTTCTATGATGATATGCAAGATATTCGTCAGTATTGCTCAAGGATAGGGTCATTTCAGGTTCCCTATTCTCAACTGCCCAAGGAACTTACTGGGGACCTCAGCTTGGGCACCTGGGAGCCCCTCTAGGGTCAGGTCTCTTGACAACCGAAGTATCTTAATAGAGATTTGAAATTGGCAGTTGCTATTTCTGTATAGTATGTAGTGGTATCAGTGGTAAGCCCATTTAACTTGAGAATGTAATTATTGACCAATTAGCAATATTATTGCCAACAAAGTGGGAAAAAAAACATACTACTTACAGCTGATGGGTAAATGTATTGTTTATTGTGTTTATTCTTCCTTGGGGCCATATATAGCTTTCTAATTGAGAAACACAAAATTGGACATGGTGAAGATTCCTCAGTGGGTTAAAGCATTTGTTGCCAGGCTGGATGACCTGAATTGAATCACCATATCCCCCACAGTAAAAGAAGATAACTATTGCAAGTTGTCTCTTTCCTCTTACGTTATGTGCCTGTGCAATGTGTGTATTGAAACACATGCACATATAAATAAACATATCCAAACACAATAAATAAACATTTAAATTATAAAAAATAAGACAAGTTCACTTTTGTTATTTATTTTCATTTTGTATAGGATAGTTGGCACCTATGTCTCCAGAAGTATATAGTTGCTAAAATAATCCTTAATTGAGTACCATCTATGTGTGCCTGGCCTAGTATCTTATACTGATAAAGGTATAATAATATAAGATGGGCTTCCTTTAAGAGTTGCCATTAAGCAAGAGATGATTCTAGTTAATAATTAATAATAATTAATTGATAATAACTAATAATAACTGAAGAAATGTTTAAAAGGAGTAGTTTATTTTTAATATAGTAGAAGTACTGTGGGGGTACACATGAATTGCTTCGAGAGGTGGGTGACTTTGGAAATTAAAGTTACACTTGACATTGTGCGTGCAGAAGCAAAAGGAAAAGAAATGAAGGCAGATGGAAGTGTATGTAGAAAGGTATAATGATTAAAACTTTTCAGGTTAGTGGTGATGATGAAAGTTTATATGGCCAACCATTTTATATTATTTTGGGTGAAACAAAATCACAGAAGTTTTAAAGCACTAAGGCCTGATGGATTATTGAGGCATTTTTTGTTTGTTTGTTTGTTTTGTTTTTTGATGCAGCGTTTCATTGTAGCTTTGGAGTCTATCCTGAAACTAGCTCTTATAGTCCAGTCTGGCCTTGAACTCACAGAGTTCTGCCTGTCTCTGCTTCCTGAGTGCTTGGATTAAAGGCCTGTGCCACCACCACCTGCTCAGCACTAAATGAAAAATTTAGTTGGAAGCCTTCAGTTTCCATGTAAGAAATATGTGCATGCATGTACAATAAAGGGGCAAGTGGGATATATATGCTACGTAGATATATTTGATAAAATACACACTTCAGAATAATGCAACGTATGAGTCATTCCAAGAGTATTTTATAGGGTGGATTCCTGGAATTCACAGATAGGATTTCCAATTCCAGTATGGTAGCAAGTCTAGGCATTTGCATTTCTAGCAAATTTCTAGGTGATTCTGATAGAGCATGTCTAAGAACCATGCTTTGAAAACCATAGTCATTAAATCTGAGTTATTTAATCAGCTCTACAGAAGATGTTTAAAGAAATGCCACTGAGAAACTAGTGAGTCCTCAGAGGGAAGGGCCTTTCCTCGTGTTTCTGGTTGGCTGAAAACCCTACACTTGTTTGAGTTTCAGGTCTCTTTTGTTGCTTTCTTTCCATGAGTACATAAAAGATGAGTAGAAAAATTAAAATACTTATGCAAAAGGTGTGGAAAAAAGTTCAACTTATTATCAATATTGATTTAATTTGACTTATTCTGTCACTAAAATTATCTAATCTATAACAATATGATTCTTGTCAACTATTTTTTTTTTTACTTCGTGGCAGCAGTATCATCTCATTCAGGGACAATCCGTGGTCCTTCCAGTGTACTCTGCTTATTGAGCAGTTTATTATTGGTTTTATTTTTACCTTGTGAAGAGTTCCTTGACTTCCTCGATGCTCTATAAAATTATGATTGAATTTGCCAGAACCACAACCCACGGTTATAAATTCACGCATAGAAATATCTCACAAAGTAGGGAGAGGCCAGTTTTGTGAAGTTTTTGGTAGCCAAATGCAGCCTGTGGTTTGAAGAATGGCTTTGCTTATTCTTGGCCTAATTTAAACTAGATTTCACTACCCAAATTCTGTTTTAGGGAAAAATGACAAAATTGTGACTCATTGATGAAAGGAGACTAGTAGATTCCTTAATTTGAAGTGCTAGTGAGGACATTCCAAGGCTTATTTTTAGCTAGCAGTAATGAGAGTGAGTGAGAATTGTTTTCGTTCCAAAAGAAAAGCAGTTATGTCAATCTATATGATTCATCAAGTGTAGGTTTTCAAAGAGCTGTTTCAAAGTCACTCATACCTTCTATGTCATAAAGTGAGTATTTTAAATATGTATGACACTATTATCTTTCTTAAATAACCATTTATATTTATTCAAAATGTTTTGGTAGGTAAAGTGGCATATACTTTCAGTTCCAACCCTTGGGAGGCAGAGACAGGTGTACCTTTGAGTTTGAGGTCAATCTGGTCTACATAGCAATTTCCAGGTCAGTTGGAGCCAGGTGGTGAGACTCTAGGTAAAAAAGAAGGAAAAGCAACAGAGAAGAAGAAAGCATATTTTAACACAAATATGTGTAAATTATACAACACCATGTAATCTGCTTTGTAACTGCTACATCTCAGGTGTTCTATCTTTTATTGAAAGAAGTTTTCATGCAATATATTTAATCATGTTTTTCCCCTTGCTCCTTTAGTTTTTCCCCAAACACTCAACTTTATGGCTTTTTTCTTTTCTCTCTTTAAAATACATAAAGCAAAAACAAAACTAATATAAACAGAATCACACAGGCAAAAGCCCCACAAAACCATAAAAAATGAAAATCAAAATAAATAAACAAAAGACAAAAAGAGGGGGGCAAACAATACTATTGAGTTCATTTGGTGATGGCCAACTACTTCTTGTTTTGGGGTCTGCCCTGCCCTGTCATTTGGTTAAAATACCCTGTAAATCTATATAGAAAAAAAATGATTTCTTTTACTAGTGAGTATTAATTGCAGATAGCTTAATGGTTGGGTTGGAAACTAAGTCCAGTTCCTTCTTTCAATGTTGGGATCTGTTCTTCCTTGAACCTTTACAGGTCTTGTGTGTTGCCACAGTCTCTCTGAATTCATATTTGCTTCAATCCTGCTATGTCTCAAGGGCATTGTTTCCTTGGAGTCAATCACAATCTCTGGCTTTTATACCATATCTGCTTCCTCTTCCACATAGATGCCTTAATCATGATGGGGAGGGTTTTAATAAAGATATCTCATTTTGGACTGAGTCTCTCACTTCATATTTTCCAATTGTGGATGTCCGTGTTTAATTTCCATTTACGGCAAGAAAAAACTTTTCTGATATAAGGGCAAACAGAGATACTGAACTATGAGTAGAGCAGTGTGTCATTAGGGATCGTTTCTTTGCTTTACTGTCCTAGTCACACATTGGGGCGACATCTGTCAGCGTCCAACCTCAATGGGTTCATACATTCCAAGGTAGGGGCTTGTGGAAAAGAAATGTTAGGCAGAATAAACAGAGATACAAAAGAAATACAGAGACATAGGATACTGCTGGACTGCATCTCAGTGAATGCTGAAATCTGCCCATATTTATTTCTTGTGATCTTTAAATATCCCAATCCAAAAAAATGTGAATAAAGCAAAGGACATTTTTTATCACAATACAAGGAACAGACAAAGTGATTGCCATCTTAATACTCAAAACATCAAATACTTGACCTTAGGTCAAGATATCTTTGTTAGTAGTCACACCCTAAGTTACATCTACTCTCTATAACCTTGAAGGAGCAAGAATAAACATTAACTCTCTGACCTTTAGTCAAGGTGAAACAGATCCATTTCTGTGGGCCCCCATAGTTTATCAGTTCTCAACATGTGGGTTATGACCCCTTTGGGTTCGATAGACCCTTTCACAGAGTCACCTAACACCAACAGAAAAGGAGATATTTACATTATGATTCATAACAGTAGCAATATTACAGTTATGAAGTAAGAATGAAAATAATTTTGTGGTTGAGGGTCACCACAGCATACTAAACTATATTAAAACTTTGCAGCATTAGGAATGTGAGAACCATTGCTTTAGCAGAATAATAGTATTAGGTTTTCCTCTATTCCCCTGTCTTCATAAGCTGTCTAGTTCAGGTTCTTGGCCACTTTAGCAGTATTAGATAGAGGCTCCATCTCATGGCTTGAGCCTTAAATTCAATCAGAAAGCAAGGAACTCAGGACCGCAAGGGGTGCACCCACACACTGAGACAATGGGGATGTTCTACTGGGAACTCACCAAGACCAGCTGGCCTGGGTCTGGAAAAGCTTGGGATAAAACCGGACTCTCTGAACATAGTGGACAATGAGGACTACTGAGAACTCAAGAACAATGGCAATGGGTTTCTGATCCTGCTGCACGCACTGGCTTTGTGGGAGCCTAGGCAGTTTGGATGCTCAACTTACTAGACCTGGATGGAGGTGGGGGTTCCTTGGACTTCCCACAGGACAGGGAACCTGATTGCTTTTCGGGCTGAGGAGGGGGGGGACTTAATTGGGGGAGGGGGAGGGAAATGGGAGGCGGTGGTGGGGAAGAGACAAAAATCTTTAATAAATAAATAAATTAAAAAAAAGAAAAAAAACCTAATGTTTAACAAATTCAAATGTAAAAATTAAAAAAAGACAGTGCTTAATTACTCCTATAACATTTGTAAAACTATTTCACCAGTATATGTTGTAGACATATCAGTGACAGGAGATCTTGATGATTAACTTTCTCTGCCTCTTCCTGTAGCTTTCAGGGTACCTCCAGTGTCATGAGCATTGGCTGGTAGTGGTTAAGCTTTTAAGTTATTTTCATAGTAGGCTCAGTCTAGTTCTGAGGACCTTGGAGTCTGGGAAGATGATTCAAATTTTAGTTAAACAACAAAAGACAGAAAGTTCAAAAGGTCATTTATGTAAAACCTACAATACTATATAGCCCAAAAGCCTAAGGTATCAGAACAAGTTGTCCCAGCTCTTGGGGAAGACAGGCAAATTAGTCTGCTGTGTGTGTTCTCACTTGGTTCGCAGGTGATTGCATTAGACTGACCCACATAAAGGGAGGATTGTTCCCAACTTAATTCATTCAGACTCAAATACTTTTCATTGTTGGAAAGTCTGTGACTCTAAGTATTTGTTTCTTAATATCATCAATCTGGCATCTAAAATTAAGTACCACAAGGTCTGTGATTCATTTTGAGTTATGCTTTGTAAAAATTGAAAAAAACTACACCTGGATAATTTTTCTTTTTGAATAAGGATATCCAGTTGTTCAAGCACAATATTTTTTTGCTTAAGTCTGATGCTGTCGTCCTTTTGTCAAAGATCAGCTAACTGTTCATATAGGTCTGTTTTTTTTTGCTTCCTATTCTGTAACGTTGATCTATCTGTCTGTTGTTTACCAATATCACAGTGCTTTGATTATTTCATGGTAATACTTTAAGTCAACTCCTGTAAGCCTCCCAGCTTTGTTTTCTTTCATTATTATGTGTGCTATTCTGAGTCTCTTACCCTCTCTCTCTATAAACTTGAAAACCATGAATAATATATTAGCCTTTTGACTGGGGCTGTGCTTATTCATTAATTTGAAGATAACATGTTGAAAATATTGAGTCTACATTTCCATGGAAATGGAACAAGGGCCATTTATTTTATTCTTTGTTTTCTTTTACTGTAATCTTCTAATTGCCTCAATCATATCTAATTTATTTCATTTGTATCTATAGTAGCTCATACTGATATCTTTAAATTCCGATTTCACTTGTTTACTGTTGACATGTACGAAAGTGACTTACATGATTATACATATTAGCTCATATTGTAAAGCTTCTACTGTTTTCATGAGGTGTTTTATTGTTAGTCATTTCAAATTTTCTATGGTTATAATCATGTCATCAGTGAATAAAACGTATTAACTGCTTTAACATTAACATATGTGTTCTCTTTTTTCCTATTGTGTTAAGGTTTAAAAGTCTTAGTGAAAGACAACATTGTTACCTTCTTCCAAATATTGATATTGTCAGTAGGTATGCTGGTTAGTTTGTGTCAACTTGCAACAAACTGGAATCACCTAGGAAGGGGGAACCTCCACTGATGAATTGCCTCCATTGTATTTTCTGTGGGCATACCTAGGGGAATTTTTCTTAAAAAATGATTGATGTTGGAGGATGCTGTCCACTGTGGACAGTACCACACTGGAAGTGTATGAGAAAGCAGGCTGACCAAGCTACTGGTATCAAGCCACTAAGTAACATTCCTCCACAGACTCTATTTCAGATATTGCCTTCTGGTTACTATCTTAGGTCCTTACCTGACTTCCCTCATTTATGGACTATGACATGTAAGGTGAAATAAATTATTTCCCTTCCAAGATACTTTTGGTCAGTGTTTTACCATAGCAATAGAAAAGTAATCTAGAACAGTATGCTTCTCTTGTCTCACCATTTAATATGACATTGAGTCAAGAATATGTATTAAATAATTACGTACTCATCATCTTGTTTGGAATTCTGCAGTCACTCTTCTTTGGTTTTTGTAGATTTTTCAATAATTGATGGCATTTATTGCTGTTTTATTTTACAAGTGAATGGCAATTTGTTCATTCAGTTGCTAGTTAATAAAACATTGAGCTGTTTTCAAGTTAGAGCTGTTACAAATTTAGCAGAAGTGAAAATTTGCAGTCAAATTTTAGAGTGAACTTGTTCTCTACTTTTTTTTCCTTTATTTATTTTTATTCATTAGCCTTAGTTGACAGTCTCTTACATGTATATATAACATGCTGATTATTCTCTGCTCTTCCCTTCTTTATCTTCCCCCCTCTTTTTATCTCTCTTTTATTCCTATATGTACCTTCCCTAGATTTATGTCATTTTCTTTGCTGACTCACTGAGGTTAGCCAGGCCATGCTCACATTTTAATTCCACCAGCAATTCTGCATAACTCTTGCATTGGATATATTATCTAAATTTCATCTTTCTTGTGTATTTTTGTGTTATTTTCAGGAACTATTTTCATGTTGTGTGTTATTCCCCAAATCATCTAGTAGTCATAGACTTTTGGTTACTTTCAACTGTGAAGTATTAATTTTTGACACAATGAATCAACGTTTCATGTTTAAAAAAAACACCATAATAAAAAAGAAGCCCTGACCACTTTAATTTAGCATAGTATAATTTGTATTACATTTAAGATTAAAAATAGGTTCAATGTCCTTTATTTATTTATGGCTAGAAACCAATTATAAGTGAGTACATCCCATGTTCCTCTTTTTGGGTCTGGCTTACCTCACTCAGGATAGTGTTTTCTATTTCCATCCGTTTGCATGCAAAATTCAAGAAGTCATTGTTTTTTTTTTTACTGCTGAGTAGTACTCTATATATATATATATATATATATATATATATATATATATATTATACTTTCTTCATCCATTCTTCCATTGAAGGGCAACTAGGTTGTTTCCAGGTTCTGGCTATTACAAACAATGCTGCTTTGAACATAGTTGAGCATATACTTTTGTTGTATGATAGGGCTGTACCCACACACTGAGACAATGGGGATGTTCTATCGGTAACTCACCAAGGCCAGCTGGCCTGGGTCTGAAAAAGCCTGGGATAAAACCAGACTCGCTGAACGTAGCGGACAATGAGGACTACTGAGAACTCAAGAACAATGGCACTGGGTTTTTGATCCTATTGCACGCACTATCTTTGTGGGAGCCTAGGCAGTTTGGATGCTCAACTTACTAGACCTGGATGGAGGTGGGGGTTCCTTGGACTTCCCACAGGACAGGGAACCCTGATTGCTCTTTGGGCTGATGAGGGAAGGGGACTTGATTGGGGGAGGGGGAGGGAAATGGGAGGCGGTGGCGGGGAAGAGACAGAAATCTTTAATAAATAAATAAACAAAAAAAGATTAAAAATAATCTCGTTTTTGAATGAAGGCACAGATAATATTTTTATACTATAAATAAAAAAGCAAATTAATCCTCTAGTTGTGTTTGCTTTTATATACCATTGTTCTAGATATACTAGAAATAGCAACCTGATAAAGTACAGTAATACTGCAGAAGATAATTGCAGAGAGAAGTAGCAGTATTCCAATCACCATGTATGATATTTTTACCGTAGACAAAAAGAAATCCTAACATTAAAAATATATACATTAGTAGAAATTAATATCAGTGAGATGCCTCAGTAAATTAGTTGAATACAAAATTTCTATATTCTATGCATACAAAATAAAGAACATTTTTGCATATAACTTATAGGGAACATGAAGTAATTAGCTAAGTATAGTAACACTCACAGAACAACAAAAGCAAGAAACAAGCTTAACTAGGATTTTTCTTTTCTACCTGTGTGTATGTGTGTAGCATATCATCTCTGCGAATAAGCATTTGTATGTGTTTGCACATTAGCGCACACAAGTATCTGCACACATGAATTTTGATTTCCAGAGATCAATATTAGGTTTTTAAATCAGTCTTTAGTTTCTTGAGACAGAGTCTTTCACTGAATTCAAAGCCCATGGCTTCAGCTACATTGGCTGGCCAATAAACTTTAGCTATTTGTCACCTCTGACTCCCTCCCTGCTGCCCAATATCACTAGAGTTACAGACACATGCCACCATTCTCAGCTTTTACATGGGAAACCCTGTCTTAAAAAAACAAAAAAGAGCACCAAAAGATACAGGAAATATGCTACTTGTTTTAAAAGAGCATGGCATCGTACTATATAGTCAGATAGTATTAAATGGCGAAAGATCTAAGAAAAGAGTGTGAAATATTTTCATGAACCTCATTTAGGAAAAGAGATATAATAAAAAGAATAGTATATAAGTTTAAAACCATGTACCTGTTAGTTGCCAAATCTTTAAAGAAAACTCTTCAAACCTTGTACCTATTAGTTGCCAAGTCCATAAAGAAAACTCTTCTTCTCTGGACTGTAATCAAGTATGAATAGCTCCTCAGCCTGGGTTGGAGCAGTGTGCCCCATTCCCATACTGGGAGTTTGCTTTCAGCCTTTGCAGGTCTGTGTGTGCTGACACAACATCCACCGTGGGGTCATAAGTACAAGTGCCTCTCTGTGTCTGGAAAACAGGTCCATTGTATTAATCCACTACTTCTGGCTCTTAAACCCATCTGACCCTCTTTCTTGATGATCCCTAATCTGTGAATGGAGGGGATGTTACATGGAAGTCCCATTTAAGATCGAACACTCTGCAGCCTCTTATATTCTGCACCTGATGCCGTTATCAACCTCAGTTTGTATAACTATTTACTCAAGACAAAATGGAGGCTTAAACTTTGTTAAAATACCTAAGTTTTCAGCACGGGACTAGATAAAGTAGACAGTGTAATCCTTGTAATACTTGAGAGGCTAAACTGAAACCCGAAATCCTAAGTTCAAGGCTGGCCCGGATACACAAAGTGATTAAGGGGAGCTGGAACTACATACTCAAGACCCCATCTTAAACAAAATAGATCAAACACAGAAATCAGCACATATTTTCCCCAAATCTGGAAATAATGGACATTATTGGACAAGAACACAAGCAATGAGAAACAACAGAAGCTATTCGTTCACACTATTCATAATTTGGGGGGAAGAATTTCATATTTTCACTTATGGGATAACAATTCAATAAACATATTTGGTCAAGGAAAAGAAAATAAATTTCTCTCTGTTCTTTTTTATTGTTTTTATTGACCTATATACAATTTTCCACTCCCTTTACTTCTTCCCAGCTCCTCTTCTGCCCAGATCCCCATGCTCCCAGTTTACTCAGCAGATCTTGTCTTTTTCTACTTCCCATGTAGATTAGTTAAATCCATGTATGTCTCTCTTAGGGTTCTCTTTGTTGTGAATTGTAGGCTGGCTTTCTTTTGCTTTATGTCCAAAAGCCACTTATGAGTGAGTGCATATTTTATTTGTCTGTCACGGTCTGGGATACCTCACTCAGTATGGTCTTTTCTAGATCAATCCATTTGCCTGAAAATTTCAAGATGTCATTATTTTTTCGCTCTGTAATACTCCATCATGTAAATGTACTACATTTTTTTTATCCATTCTTTGGAGGATGGGCATTGGCATCATTATTTGTAATACCCAGATCATGGAAACAACATAAATGCTTCTCTTTGGTCTTAATTCTTACCTGGCAACCTTATAACCGAAGCTGGGATGACAAGTGCAAAACAGAACAAAAGCTCATTAATATTACTAGAACTGTGCAAAATTCAAAGAGGTACATTAGAGCTACAACTTAAATACTATCTTCTATGGAAAACCATGTTTTCCATGAATGAAACAGTATATGGAGCTTGACTCTATAATGGTGGCAAATAGAAGGAAACCTGAGAGAGTACGGTGGATGGGAGCTAGATGGTTCAGTTTATTAAGTACACTATTCTTGTGTCATCTCCAGGCACAAAAGGAGTGAGCATTTTTCTCTGGTAACCAGACTGTCCTTTCCTGTAGAAAGGAAGAACACCTTGTAAACTTATGTCTAGCATCTAGACAAATAAGAGAATGGCTCCTTCTGAATTGCTTTTGGCTCAAACCAACCTTTGCCTTGGTGGCATATTTTAGAATGACATATTCCAGTATTCTATCGTTAGATGACAACCTGATAATTTATTTTATTAATTTGTTATTTATGATTGTTTGAAAAATTGGTTTTGATGCTTTGGAAAACAACCTTAAGTTTTTCTAAATTAATAAAATGTTGATTTAGTTATATTGATTAGAAAAGCATGGTTCACTGTTGTTTCTTTCTGTTAGGAATCTGTCAAATATTTGTCATTGATCTTTGAACAGATTTCCTCATTATTTTATCCGAGAATTTCTCCTGAAAGCTTTTTAAAACTCATTTTGGAACATCATGTAAAATGTGAATTTATGCTCCTTGTCATTATTTAATCTTTGAAATGATACTTTATCATTGCTGAAATCAGTGTGGGTACATTGAACAAGTTTTGAGAGCCACTCTGTAGGACTGAATCATTAACTGGTAATTTTACAGTGGATCAAGTACTATATTTTCATTACTTTGAAAAAAATAATGACCTTGCAATTGACTCTTGCATTTAACATTTTTATCTTAGCTTTCCTACTATTAAATGCAACTGTTTGCATTGACCACATAAGTCAGAAAAATCAGTGGGTGAGAGTTTAAACTAATTCAGTTTAATTCCAACAATGATAGCCATAACTGGCAATTTACCAAATCAAAGGCCAGAGTTGCAGTCAAAACTCTGTTGGTTTGTAGCAATTGGCCTTCAAATTTAGAGTATTATTTTGGGCTTGCTATAGCGCTCATAAGAACTCATTAATATGGTGTTGGTAAAAAAAAAATCAGTTCTCAGTGATTTAGGAAGTCAAAACAGCTGTGTAAAAACCAGTACTGTCATTCTACCTACTGTACAATTTTCTATGAATAGTTATTTTATCATTTACTGATTAGAGCATTTGAGTAACAGTTTTCTTCAATGGGAAAAAATATTCTCGTCTTGTATGATCACACAGAACTCCTTAGTTCTCAATGGCCACATACCCATCTTATTTCTATTGAAAATAACTACATATCTTAGAAGCAGATCAACACTGAATTGTCTGTGGCATTTCTAGAATACAACTTTCCATATTAGAAAAATGAACAATTAGGGATTGCTGCTCTGTGATGATGAAGTTGCAGAAACCAGACCGATGACTTAGGCAATGAACATTTGCTAGTAAAGCTGACTGGACAGAATGGTATACTATGTGGTGAACCAAGGCCCCCAATAGCACCAGGATGATTGAAGAGGAGTTGAAGAGGTGGAAAACATAGAGAAGCAAAGGGATGATATGGTGGGACAAGGAGGTGAACAGAATTAGGGTGGATGATGTGAGATTCCCAAACAATAAAGAATTATGATAAGTAGAAAAGTGTTAGCTTCATGAAAATAGTCCTATTAAGGAAAAAAATCATCATGCAACTAGGCATTTTGATAATGCTGACATGCTCACTTTCTCAAAACACAGATCTTCATATAGAATTTAATCTAAACACAAAGACAGTTTATTAAATCATTGAACCTAAAATCTAAAGTAGCTCAAAGACTGAAAGTACAAATGAATACTAATAACTAGCATTTATTAATGTCAGGCATTATCATAACAGATTTGCATGGATTATTTAATTCATTATTTTAATTTAGTTACTTTTAGTTGACAAGTAATAATTGTGTGTATTTATGAAGTGCACTGTGATATTTTGATCTGTTTTACATTGTGTGATGATTAAATAAAGCTAATTAGTGTATTTATCACCAATATATCTTTCTTTTGTGATAAGAACTTAGACACTCTAGTAGGAAAGAAAGTTAGGAATCATTTTGGAAATTGAGCTGGTTTCTCAAAATTAAAAATACAATTATCATATCATCCAGTAATTAATTGCTCTAGAGGATGTCTCTTTACTGTCTCTCTGTCTTGTCTCTATCTATGTATTCATATATCTCTATATCTTTCTATGTATCCCTCTATGTATGTACATAAGTATGTATCAATATATCTCTCTATGTATACATGTATATACATACATATGTACATATATCTCATCTGTGTATTAATGTGTGTATGTATCATCCATGAATCTATATGTCCAGCTATCATCTATCTATCTATCTATCTATCTATCTATCTATCTATCTATCAATCTATCTATCCATCCATCTATCTAACTAATTATCTAACCACCCACCCAAATTAAAATGTCGAGCAGATATAATAACTTTCATTTAATTCCTAAAGAAACATTTTGACCTAGACATTATATTGTCATTTTCTGAATAAGAGGAAATAATAGGCAAATAACTCTTTCAAAGATTAAACCAGAACAGATTCTAAATTCTTTCAATGGTTATAAGGGACCAAGATACACATTAATATATAATCTATTGTTTCATTAAGCTAGGAAATTTTACTTGTTTTTTCTATATTATTGATGATGTTCAAGTTATATTATGGGCTACCCAATGCATTAAAGAAAATCATGGAGGCAATAACATCCACCTGACCTTTCCTATTTATCTCCCATGAAGCACTTTATAAGATATTTTGACCTTAATGATAATATGCACTTTATCTTCAGAAATGACTAGGCTGAAACAACACTACAAAATATTTTAAAATCATTTAAATTATATATGCAGACATATTCACAAGCAAATCTGGGTCACCAACCATTTCCATGTACGTGAGAGACATATAACAGTATTTATTATATTTATCATAGTTTTGAAGGCATCAGGTTGTCTTGTTTCCAACTGTTTGGACTTTTAAACTGATAGCTAAATCCATTGTCATTACTGCTGTTTGTATTATAGATCCTCAAGGCAATAAGTTTCTATTAGAGCAGTATATTAAATAACTTGAAAAATATTTCTACCAATCAAATCGTTCTAAAGCTTTTGATTGTTTCTTTCTCATTATTAGATTGACATAAGTTGTTTTAATGGCAAATAAACCATGCTGAGTTTCAAAAGGATGCCAAATGAGACCATATTCTGGTTATAATTTGTAATAAAGTTCCAAAGAAGAAAACAAATAATACCACTAACAACAGGCAATTCCAAGCTGTTTAATAGCACAGGAAAACTAAGGGTGAAGGTATTTTTGTAGTTTATCTTTGAAAAAACAATTCTGATCTTGCATAAGTATCTAATTATTTGGATATAGTGGATATCTTGTCCAAATTATATTTTCAAATTATACTAATAGATGCCAGGGTTCCTATTATTCACTGAAATGACCATATTTGTGTTACTTTGAGATTGAAGAAAGTTTGATTTGGAATTTTAGTCAGCAATAAGTGGCCATTTCTATGTACAGAAGTATGTACTCAATAGTTGTTAGCCTAGACATTGTGGCTACAGAACATTTTAAGATCACATAAAATTGTAATGTCATTCTATTTCATCAATACTGTGAATTGGACTTTAGAAACATTTGGGTTTTGATCAACACAAACTTAAGATGTTCTTAAAGCTCAGGTCATGTTATGAAGAAACACAGTTCATTTTTATACACAGTGAAAATACTTGCTTTATTTCCTAAGCAAAAGCCAAGAATCTAAAATGAATTATTTAATGAAGCTTGTGTCATACAAACATCTTTAAAGAAAAACAGACTAGGTAAGCCACAATTTCTAAACAAGAAGAAAATGGGAGTATGCGCATTACATTTGTACTGTTTGTCAATTTCATAGATAAATTAAATGAATAATGCATTTTAACAAATGGATAATTACATCAGGCTTCACAAATCCCCTCAAATTGATTAATGAAATACAAAATGCTGTGATCTTCATTGGTTTTTTTTTCATACAGTATATTCTGATTGTTTTTCCCCTATCCCAATTGTTCCTATCTCTTTCCCACGTTCCCACCCACCCAACTTCATACCTTCTTTCTATTTTAGAAAACAAAAAAAGGCAAACACAATAGCAAATAAACCAGAATAAATAACAACAACCAAAACAGAGAAAGTGGGAGCTGGAGAGATGGCTCAGAGGTTAAAAACACTGGCTGCTCCGAGTTCAATTCTCATCAACGATGGCTCACAAAGATCCGTAATGAGATCTGGTGCCCTCTTCCTGCCTGCAGGCAGACAGCAGGCAGACATCCAGATAGAAATCTGTATACATAATAAGTAAACAAATTTTAAAAAACAGAAAAAGCTCAAAAAACCACACATGAAAATAAAAAAAAAAATGGAACCAAAATACACTAACAAAGACTAGTAAGATAAAAATGCTCAAACAAAATGATAAAAAAAAAGTTTACAAAAATACCAGTGAGTTCTTTCTGGGCTGACCATCTACTGCTGGACATAGGACTTGCCCTTAAGTGTGGTTAATGTACCCAGTGAAACTCCACTGGAGAAATTAATTTTTTTTCTTTTGCAGGCAGATGCATGTTGTTTTAAGCAATCCATTCTGAAATGTCTAGATCATTCTAGCCTAGCAAATAGGATCAAGATGGGTAGTTTCTGTTACTTTTACTGCATTGGCTTGTAGAACAAAGACATAAATTTTCTCCTTTTTATTTACTATATGAAGCTTTTAGTCACACTTTCAAACTGCATGTAGCTCTAGCTAAAAGCCTTCTCTGTAGGTATTCCTGAATACCCAGGGTTAGAGCCATAGGCTAGGAGCTCCTGTGCAGATGTCTAAGTGATATGATGTGTTTATAGGTAATGGCTGCAGTGATGAATTATGTCTTATGTAATGAATGCTTTGGATGATCACTTTCTAAAATTAATGTTATTTATAATGCTAGCAAATTGCAGTTCTGAAACTGAATAAATGCACCTTAACATTCACCCCAGGTGTGGTGGTTCAACAAAGTTCAAGGCCTGTCTGAGCAATATAAAACCCTCTCTCAGACAGGCAGTGGTGGCACATGCCTTTAATCCCAGCACTTGGAAGGCAGAGAAGTGAATCTCTGTGAGTTCGAGGCCAGCTCTGGTCTATAAGAGAAACTTTGTCTTGAAAAAAAAAAGACCTTTTTAAGAACTTTTCTGAAAACAACAAAAGCAGCCACAGAATTACACAGCATTTGCTCAGTTACATTCATTATTTTAGATCAGTATTTTCAGCTACTCCCCTCCTTTTTTGAAAAGAAAAAAAGAGTTATTGGAAACAATTGAGTCAGTCCTAAATAAATCTAGAATATGATTTTATCAATGGCTGATGAATTACACTTCAGTGTGTTGATAAGGATATCTGTCTTCTAAGGAGCTATGCATTTTCCTTTCACTAATTGCACTAGAGGAAAGTCTTTTTCCGAAGAGAGTAATGGTTTATAAGAAGACATTTTTAATTCCCCCAAGTGTTGAAAGGAAAAAGAAATACCTCAAACTCTTAACAAGAAAGAAGATACTTTCAAACAATTTAGTATATGTTCAGAAATAATAGCT
>NW_024544293.1:0-56807 GCF_018167655.1 Microtus oregoni | reverse complement strand
CCTGCCACCATACACAGAGATATTTTCATGCCTTGCAGCATGCTGCATGGCAGATTTACCTTTTCTTCAGACAAAAAGGGTTTATGCTGTGCTTCCCAGAATTGAGGTGATGAGCACAGCTTCCACCCAGCAGTCCCAGAGCTGGGGGTAAACTTACCTCTGTCATATTGAAAGGCCAAGAGAGGTGGAGTCAACATTCAGGGCTGCTTCAACCATGCTGGTACCATTTTAAAATGTTCCTTGTCAGAAAGGATTTCAGATATACAATAGGACAAATTCAGATATAAAAGACATCTAAATGAGACACAGTGTGTTTAAAAAAAAAGTATCATGGCTTGGGAGAGAGGAGAAAAAGTGTATAGATAGTTATAAAAAGAAATAGTTTAAAAAATAAAAGTCTTTAAAGAAATAGTAAAAGTTATATAAAAGAGTACAGACAGTCATAGATTAAAGGTGTAAAGAAAAATTAGTCATTCAAAGATGGATGATATACAGAAAAGTCTAGATTATGTATATTATTGTGTTTTCGTTTGAATTTTTTGACTGCAAAGAGACATTTGATTCTCGGGACTGCTATGTTAAACCAACATAAAGGTATCTTGACTTTACAATTTGGTTCTAAGTAAATGTTGCATAGGAAAGAGATTTTGCTTTTGTTCCCACAGAGGATGAGAACCTGTGGATTGCTTCCTGGCTAATGTGGTTTGATGGAACAAGATCCCACAAAGGGTCTCCATGAACCATAAAATACTTTGCCCACAAGCAGAAACAGTTTGGAAAAAACTTTGCCCATGTTCCCAAATTATTTATGAAAAAATATATTATTTTTTCATTTAAAGGGGCTTGATTATAAGTGATTTATGATCATAGTAAATATATAAAATATACAATAAGGGGGATATGATATAAAGATGGAATACTTTGCATTGGTATGGATCTTGGTCTGTTAATACATAATTAAGGCTGATTTTGTTATACTGTGTATATGTATTTCTACTCTTGTTTAAGGTATTATGTGTATTAATAGATGATCATATATAATAGTCAAACTGTAGTCATGTTAGTTAGGTTTTCTAGATGTACAGAGATATATTTCAGGTGGATAGGAATTCTTCAGCCCTTTCAAAGAACCACAGAATATGGCATTTAAAATATTTTAAGGACTTAAACTTTTCTCAACAGTGAGTCATTTCTACATCTGGCAGCATCAATTACTTCAGAGAAGTTGATGAGTATTTAAGGAACTTGTTATGGAATTTGCCTTCATTGTTACAAGGCTAGCCATTTGGGCAAGAACCTACTCTTGTCTGGATTGCTTGATGGTATGCTGTATGAACTGGATATTCAGAACCCACATAAATGTGACTGCTAAATTTTCTAAAATATGGGATGGTTTTTCAGGGTTCCTACTTAATGAAAGTGTCTGCTAGACATTCTGAATGACACAGAAGAAAGCAACTGATGAACTTTGTCCTTACAAGAAAGAACACATCTTCAAGTATCCTGCTTCATGGAAAAGTATGCTGGATACTATGGGCCTGTAGGTTGAAGATGGATGCCCTAACATTACAGAAGAACTTTGGGTGACTGTCCAAGCAACAAGATGTCTCTGTCAATTCTAGAGTTTTAGAAGTTGCTTACAATACACTTCTTGTTTACTTAGGTAATATTATATCCTTGTGGGGTCTTTGGAGGATTGAAGACAGATAGTTATAGTTTTCCATAGTTAATGATAAAAGAACAATTAAATATAAAACTTTAGACTCACAAAGATAGGATAGATTATAGAGTATTTTTTTAATTTGTTATATGTAAACAGGCTAAATATTGTAACTATAATTCTTGCTTGATAACTGTTTGTGTATGTGATTTTTCTATGTTAAAGTTAAAACTTTCCTTTTATTTAAACAGAAAAGGGGAGATGATGGGGGATTCCCCTCTGTATGCTGTGATTATGTTTTATTACCACTGGTTAATAAAGAAGCTATTTTGGGCATGTTTTAGCAGAGTAAAATCAAGCAGAAAATCTGAACAGAGATGTAGAAAGAGAGTGAGCAGAGTCAAAGAGACACCATGCAGCTGCTGAAGGAGAAAGACGCTGGATTCTTACCATTAAGCCACAGCCTTGTGTGATACATAGATTAGTAGACATGAGTAAATTCAAGATGTAAGAGCTAGCTAGAAATGTTCCTGAGTCATTGGACGAACAGTGTTATAATTAATATAGTGATTGTGTGATTATTCGGGTCTGAGCGGCCGGGAAACAAGCAAGCAGCCTCTGCCTACCATCATTGTCGTTATGTTCACATTTTTTCCTATCCAAAGGACTTTTTTTTCCTTTTTTTTTAATTTATTTATTTAACATTTCCACATCCTCCCTTTCCCTCCCCCATTGCTCTCCAGTCCTAAGAGAAGTCAGGATGCCCTGCCTTGTGGGAAGTACAAGCCCCCCCCCCCCCTATCCAGGTCTAGGAAGGTGAGCATCCAAACAGACTAGGCTCCCAAAAAGCCAGTACATGCAGTAGGATCAAAATTCAGTGTCATTACCATCGGCTTCTCAGTTCGCCCTCACTGTTAGCCCCATTCAGAGAGTCCGGTTTGATCATATGCTTGTTCAGACCCAGTCCAGCTTGCCTTGGTGAGTTCCATTTTTGGTGGGACTGCAAACTTGTGCAACCACTTTGGGAATCAGTGTGGCAGTTTCTCAGGAAACTGCGACTCAACCTACCTCAGGATCCAGCAACTCCACAAGAGCATTTGTTCAACTATGTTCATAGCAGCACTATTTCTAATAGGCAGAACCTGGAAACAACCTAGGTGCCTCTCAATAGAAGAATGAATACAGCAGGCATGGCATATATATATACTTTAGAGTTCTATTCAGCGGTAAAAAAAAAATGACATCTTGAATTTTGCATGCAAATGGATGGAAATTGAAAACACTATCCTGAGAGAGCTAACCCAGACCTAAAAAAGAGGAATGTGGTATGTATTCACTCATAAGCAGATTCTATCCATAAATAAAGGACATTGAGCCTATAGTTGGTGATCCTAAATAAGAAGGTGAACCCAAAGAAAAACATATAGTTATCCTCCTGGATACTGGAAGTTGACAAGATCACTGGGCAAAAGTTGGGAGCAGGGGGGTTGGGGTGGATTGGGAGGTAGGGGAGATGGGGAAAGAGAAGGAAGAAGGGGAGGATTGGGGGGATCTTGGGGGAATGGGATAATTGAGATGGATGAAGGGTGGATTTGGGAGCAGGGAAGAAGTTATCCTAACCAAGGGAGCCATTTTAGGGTTGGCTAGAGTCTTAGCTCTAGAGGGGTTCCCAGGTGTCCAAGGGGATTTCCCCAACTAGGTCCCTGGGCAGCAGAGGAGAGGGTGCCTGAACTGGCCTTCTCCCATAGACACACTGATGAATATCTTGAATATCACCATAGATCCTTCATCTGGAGAGGGATGGAGATAGAGACAGAGACTCACATTGGAGCACTGGACTGAGCTCCCAAAGCCCAGATGAAGAGCAGAAGAAGGGAGAACATGAGGAAAGAAGTCAGGACCTCGAGTGGTAAATCCATCCACGGAGACGGTGGGACTGATCTAATGGGAGCTCACCAAAGGACTTTTAATGTTCTCATTAAACATCATAGTGGTTAACTTAAAGATATATTGTTATATGTATAGGAGACTAACATTTATTTGCACCCATACACTTAATGAATAAAGGGAAAATTTCCATATTATGCCTATATATTATCCAGTATCAATTTAGAGATTTTGTTCTAAAAGTTTTCTAATTTTTTTATTAAGTAGGTTTTCTCAAAGGTGTGATATGATTAAAGTCATTTATTGACAATGAATAGTCCTGATAGTAGTGACAAGAAATGAATGCCAGTAATGTTTCTAAGTAATGACATACTATGTATTTTAATGGAAACTTGGTAATTGATCTATAGATAATAGTGAAATAAGGTAAGTGAGGAGAAAAATATTTTAAAGTTTCTAAGACTAATTAATTTTCTAAGGGTAAAATTCCTCAATTATTCTAGTTCTACAACATTCCAATTCTTTATTTTCATATATAATAAGATTAAACATGTAAAATTTTATCTATATATGTCAAATTAATAAATTAATAAATATCATAAAATAAATTTTGCATATGTTAAATCCACATCTTATTTAAAAATAAATGTAAAAATTAGAAATTTAAATCTGAGTTTTATATATAAAAGAAAGTTATCATTTTCCATTGGATAATGAATTATTTGAATTTGAAATTTGAATTAAAAAATTAACTATGAAAAAACATTCAAATTTATTTTTAATGATTAAAATTCCAATTAAAACCATAAATGGACATATAATGAATAGAATAACAGAAAGAGTCATTATCAAGTGCTGGTGAGAATTTGGGTAAACTGAATTTTGTGAAGTTAGTGAGAATTTAAGTTGGTATAACCAATTTGGAGATCGTTTGAAATCACTTTTTTAAATATATGAATATTCCTCTCAGTTACTGTCCAAGAAGAAACTGAATGTCACTTTATTTTTTAAAACAAGTAGAGGATGACTTTAATTTCTTTCTTGATTTCTTCCTTGACCCAGGTGTGATTCAGTAGTTGACTGTTCAGTTTCCATGAGTTTGTCGGTTTTTTGGGGGTAGTGTGGTTGATGCCTTCTAACTTTAATCCGTGGTGATCTGATAAGACACAGGTGGACACTGATATTTTTTTGTATCTGTGGAGGTTTCCTTTGCTTCCGAGTATGTGGTCAATTTTTGAGAAGGTTCCATGAGCTGCAGAGAAGAAGGTATATTCTTTCCTATTTGGGTAGAATGTTCTATAGATGTCTGTTAAGTCCATTTGCTTCATTACCTCCAATAATTCTTTTAATTCTCTATTAGATGATGGGTATTGATGTAATCAATAGACACATCTCACAGATACTCAGGAGTGAAGGAATCAAACTGCAAAGGTTATATGTGGACAATTTTATTAATGGCATTCTCAAAAAGAGATTACAGCCCAGGATGTGATAACAGTGGGTTTGCATTGAGTTCCTTGAGGTGACAGAACTTTCCTGCCTCCTGATCAGCATAAAGGTTACATGAATCTGTATGTGTTAAATCTTCAAATAAAAGCAGAACAGTTAAAAAAACAAAACAAAAACAAAAAACAAAAAAACAAGTAGAGGTTAGAAAGGAAGGAAGAAAATGGAACAAAAAACAGCCTTACTTCATTTTATAAATGTGGATTTGGGGATATTCATTCAAAACCAGAAATGTCTGAATGGAACCAAAACAAACAAACAAAAAAATTGAGGCAGCTTCTGCCCATCGAAGTGATTGGGGAACAAAGGGCTAGTAAAAATGTGCCCTGTCTTCTTCCACTAAATATGCATTCCAGTTGTACAGTATTAGTCCAAGAGATAACATCGGCTGTAGTGAAAGTCAGGTACATGTACCTCACAATGGTCAACTTTCCAAAGTACAGAAAAAGGAGATACCAAGGGCACATATTTTAACAACTGACTCAACAATCTCATTCCCCAAAGTCCTCTACAAGAAGTAGTATCTGTACGAGGCAAACAAAGAAGAAAAATGTATAAATTGTAGATTTATTCCTATAATAGAAAATAGCACTAAAAATTAATAAAATATACCTAGCCAATGACAGTGATGAAGCTTGGCACTTTAATGCTGACTGTGGAAAAAAATCTGTCACAAAAGAATAGATACAATGTGATTCTAATTATAAGAAGTGAAAAATATTGTGAAAAAAGTTATTTAGTAATACATTCATGTGTGCCAAGATCAGGAAAAGCAAATTAAGGTTTGTGGCTATCCCTTGTGAAAATAATGAAATCATGGAAGGGTGTATAGTGGGTTCTAATCAATGGAAATTAGTAAACATAGTTGTTTATTATATAAAATAGAAAGATTAAAATATTTTTATCTGAGTGATATATATGTGTGTGTGTGTGTGTGTGTGTGTGTGTGTGTGTGTTCAAATGAATGACAAGTCAACTCAAAGGAAACAGGACATTTGTTTCACTAGAAAGCCTTGCTCTCTTAGTATTTAAGGGTTATTTTGTCCTGAAATTTAATAATCATAGGAGACAGAGGCTTCACCAGGGAGGAAATACAATTATTATTATAAAAAATAATTGTTCACATAGTTTAAAAGTGACCTCTGTTAACATTTTCCATGGCACTTCTACTGTACAAATCATTGACAGGCCCTGTGAAACTTTGTGGAATCGTTTTCTTTGCTGGGGGCTCTATTGCACTCACTATGCTTCTCCATAAATCAGAAAATCATTTGAAAATCATCCCTTTAAGAAGTCATTTTTGAGTACTTGCTACATACACAACATCAAGGTATGAATTTAGAATAAATGCATCTGATTTCATCACAGTTTAGATTATGGAAAATAGGCTATAGAGCTTTCAAATACTAAACAGCAAAATGAAGCTAAACCACATGTATCAGATGTGAAGAATTCAACAATGAGACAGAGCCCGTTTCATCTCCTTGTCAAACAAGATCATGGCATCAGATAATTGGGAAATTCAATTTGTGCTCTGTAGCTGACATGTCTGATCCCACCAGACACACTTTTGAATTTATTATCTCTGTGATGGAAAGTCCCTGGGCATGTTGAAGGTCTGTTAGGTCAAGCGCCACTGCATGTCTTACTGTTTCTGCTTCAAGGGTTTGTTTTTTTTTTTTTTTCCAATTTCATGGAAACTTACTCATACTATACATGGCCAAAAATCTGATGTTATTGGTAACACTCCTATGTTCCTATGTAAGGTTTCTATGTTCCTGGCAACATAAGAAGCAAAGACAGATTTCCCCATAGTCCTGTCCTTCAGAGGTATATTTATGTTTATTTATAATATTCCCCTAAGGAGGTCCATAGCTTTGAGCTCAGCTTTCTACGCCAATATCCAGCTTAGTAACAAACTCATTATTTCCTTTCCCCCACTTCTTCTTTGTCTCTTTTCCTACTAGTGATTTTGGTGATCAGCTACCAAGTGAGCTAGGCACTCTCTAGTCTTGCCTCAGGAACAATTAAATTAAATAAATGAATAAATACATAAGTAATAAAATAATGACAAATTACAACAAAAATGAGTCTTTTTATTGAAAGAGGTGCATAGCCTATCATCAAATATCATTACCTTCTGGGAATGAAGATTTTTATCTATTATGCCTGTAGATCGGAAGCTGAGAAAGTAGGATTGCCCAGAATTCAATACCAGATTGGTCTACAATGAGTTTCAAACCATCCTGAACTACAGTATGAGACCATGTCTCATATGAAATAATAAATGTTATCACTGAAAAACAACTGAAGAGGGACTACCCTAGTGACTCAGTAACCACGAAAATCTCTTTCAGCTTGACTTTGTTAGTAATTTGGGGAAGACTAAGAACAGACTAGGACTATAGACTTTGACTTCAGTGATTAAAGCAGAACCATTGAAAATGAAGAAATGATGCTCCAAAGAATAAAACCATCAAATAATTAAGTAGTCTAAATGCTTTCTGGAAAAACAAAAGACACATTCAAAACAAATGGATGCTACACCAAGTAATCAGAATAAATTTTCAGATTGGAGCTACAGGAAAACATTTGACTTCTAATAGCCTTCTAATGACATTTATGTGCAAAAACAACTTAGAAGGTGTTGGTAAACACACTGAAGGGTTTTCTTGTTTACAATAGGCTTATGGCATATTACAGTTATGACTACTTTATATGAAAGCCAAGGCTCATAAAAATCTAAGTATGAATCTTAAAGTCAGATATCCCATAACCTTTACATAAATATACAAATTTAGAGAGTGGAATTCCAATACACACAATTCTAACTACCAGGCTGAACTTGAACAAACTTTACTGAAACATGTATAATGGATAAAACATTGGGAAAATCCAGATCACGACAAATGTAGGCAGGTTTACGCTGCCCAGTGCTAGAAAGTATTAGTAGTAAGGATAATAGACCATATAAATAATTCTCCAGTGTTCTATTATTAGAAATGTTGGGTGGGCACTAATTAAGACAGAGCCAGTCAGTGAACGTGACTGTTGAGTGGAAGAGTACATTCAGTATTTATATATAAACTGGATGTTCTGTTCACCTTTATATTTTTACATTTATAATCTTTATCACTGACCATGAAATTCTTTCACTGGTATGACATTCATGTCAAGATATGTTAAACAAACAATTGGCTAAATTTACAATGAAAGAAATATTTTATTTCTTTTCAATCAAAGACTGCTGGTACAATGTAAGCTTTGTTTTAATGTTTGTTTTTAATCTATGTATTGCCCTTTAAGTCTTAGGCATAAAAAGTAAATTTCATAAGGCCTATGACCAGAATTGGAAGAAATTTGTTTTGTGTGTGTTACATGCTTTTCAAACACTTTGCAACAACATTTATTGCATAACTCCTGCAAATTGACAAAAAGGAACTGCTTTCTGATTTCAAAAATCAAAGGAGTAAGAACATGTCCTGAACTTGATCTTCTTCAACTGATAGTAAGTGTTAAACTCTGAATTACAAATTTTCCTTCTCCCTTATTCTAACTTCCTTTTAGCCTTATGTTGTCAGCTCTAGGAAAAAGATGAAGATGAAAAGGAGCTGTATCTTCTGGCTGTATTCTACCCTTTATAACATATTTTCATGATTTATCCTTCACTAGAGTTTACTTGTTGAATTTTCAAGTTTACATTCAGAAGGGCTGAATAAATTCTTTACATTTCAAAAAACTGCATTCAGGTTTTTGGGAGTGCTCTAGGCATCTCCCTCTGTCCTATTAGATTCTGGGAGACTCCATCCTGTGGCTTTATGTCACTCTAAGCCTCCCCTAGAATCTGTCAGATTCCACAAAAGCAGATGCTTCATATGGAACATGATATAATGACTCAATAAAGTCTCTCTCTTGATCTTTCTTATTTTCTTTCTTTCCCTCTTTTTCACCCTCTTCCCTTTCCACTCTCTCAAGCATGCAGGATTCATTTCCATACCACTCTGTAGTAGAAGCACAAGGTTTACAATGGAGGGCTCACTGTAATGGGGAACAAGATTGTAAATTAGCACATAGCACATTCACATAATGGTTCAACTTCACTTAAAAATGATTAGGGTTTTTTTTAACTTTGTTAATAAAATAAGCTATAGTATAACATACTAGTGAAGTAATGTATAGTTTTTCTGTTGATCACACACCACAAATACCATAATTTATATTCTAAGGGTCTATGTGGCTTTTGGGAATATACAGTGAGTGATTGGATGTACAAATGATAAATTGACTTTTGTAATTCAAGTTCTTATTGTGTCAAATATTTTCCCATGTATTCCAAGTATTTTTAAATATATACTTAAAGAGAATAAGGATTTTTTTTCCATCAGAACCTTAAGAACATACCACACTAGTGTTCTTGAAAACTCTTACCGAAGTTGGATGTATTTTCACCATGGGATATATGCAATATAATAATCAAGACCATGTTCATAATTGGATATAGTTGAAGTACATTTGAAAATACTATGTAATTTGACAGTCTATGGGATAGTTTAGTATAAAATGTTGTAAGAGTATCAAAGTAAAGAGTAATTCTACCTTAGAGACTTTATGAAATGTATCACATAGGATATCAAATTTTCTATGGGTTCCAAATGATGATCAAAAGTTTGGCAGATTGAAACACTGGGGAGGAACATTCAAAGTCTACGAAGAACACCTAAAAGTATAAGAAGGAGATGAGAACATGAATCAGTAGAAGAAAGAGAACGACTAAAAGCAGACATCCTTGTAGTTCAAGTTAAGGAAATTAAGCTTGAGACAAAGGGATAACAGAATGAGTTTTAAGCATGCAGGGTTCAATACAGAATTATAAAGTTTATCACAGGGCAAGAGAGATTGTTCCATGATTTAGAACATTTACAGTTCTTGTGGAGGACCCGGATTCAATTCCCAGAACCAATGTAGTGGCTCATAATCATTCATTTATCAAGTCCTAGGGGGATCTGATGCTCTCTTCTGGCATCCATAGAAAATAAATACTCATGTCGTCCATATGCACACATGCAGCAGGCAAAACACTCATACACATAAAATAATAGCTTGTTTTTAAAAAAGAAGTCAATGACATATAGCATTGTTTGAACAAAAGGATTGTATATGAGAAGGACTATATTACACGTGACACTATAAAAAAAATCAGGTTACCCATTATAGGACACACCTGAGAAAATGTTTTCACCATTTAAATATAAAATAAATAATTACTTATATGTTGATACTTTCTTTGCACTCCTGTCACACATACAGGAATACTAACCTACACATGTGCTAAGTTAAATTTTTACTTCTACTTTCTATTGTCAGTTCATTCAATGACATTATATCTGCTGACTACTGCTATTTCACTTTTACTTTGGAGACTACCTAATTTACAATCACCATTGTACAAGTTTTCTGTTCTAACCCTCTATATTAATATGTTTTATCACCATGAAACAGGTAACCAAAGTATTCACAAGTTTCAAATCATTAATCAACTATATTTTATATAGTTTTTCATTGTCCCATTTATTTGGAATTATCTAATCTTATTAAATACTCCTGTTTCTCGGAGGGCTTTAAAGAAAAAAACCTTAAAAACTGAATGTCTCATTTCATGGTTCAAAAGAGAATTAAAGTGTCTGTATAAAGGAAAGGCCAGAATCGTTAACTTCCAAACAGGACTGGTAACCAACTAAAATAAAATGAAATAGAGGAATGAACCAAACATTCTAAACCCATTAGGATGCAGAGAACAAGAGATCATGTGGTATCTAACCGAACTGATAAATTTACAACATGCTTCCTGCACCTGAGGATCAGGGATCATTGCAGAAGAGGTGGGTCAGCAGATATGGAAGCTGATTAAAGATAGGCTGATCATCCGGAAGCCTGTGACTGTCCATTCCCAGACTCGATGCCGGAAAAGCACTTTGGCTTGATGGAAGGGCAGGCATATGGGCATAGGAAAGCGGAAGGGTCTGCCAATGCCACAATGCCCGAGAAGGTGACCTGGATGAGAAGAATGCGGATCCTGCGCCGCTTCCTCAGGAGATACCGTGAATCCAAGAAGATTGATCGCCATATGTATCACAACCTTTACCTGGAGGTCAAAGGGAATGTCTTCAAAAACAAGCGGATTCTCATGGAGCACATCCACAAGCTGAAGGCAGACAAGGCCTGCAAGAAGCTCCTGGCTGACCAGGCTGAGTCTCGCAGGTCTAAGACCAAGGAAGCAAGAAAGCGCCAGGAGGAGCGCCCCCATGCCAGGAAGGAGGAGATCATCAAGACTCTGTCCAAGGAGGAAGAGACCAAGAAATAGAGCTTCCCTCGAGTCTGTACAGAGTGGGCTGCCTGTGGTCTCAGGTGGATCAGTCATTAAAATAAAACAAGCCTTAAAAAAAATAGAAGAAGAGAAGGTGGGACAAGTGTTAAGAACCAGAGGAACAGGAAGTTTCCTGTGATATTGTGTCTCCTGGAAATGTCAAACAAACGACACCCATTACGTCTCATCAACAGAGCTGCCTAGACAAGACCCGAACAAGCAAGATACCAACGATGATGTTATTATGGAAGGGAGAAAGCTCATGAGGCTTTAACCGTAGGGAATTCACTACAGGCAACTGATGAATGCGAGAGAAAGAAAATGGTCTTTACTAGGGAACAGTGCCCAAATTAGTTATCTAAGACTAGTCCATCATTTCTGAAAGCATGTATATATACACAGGAACATCATGTGAATCAAGCAGGTTATATTTTGGAATGTGTGTGTGTGTGTGTGTGTGTGTGTATTCATATGTAATAACAATTAATGAAGAGGAGGCCATGAATCTGAGAGAGGGCAAGGGGTAAGCATGAAAGGACTGGGAGAAAGGAAAGAAAAGAGGGAAGGATGTAATTATAATTTCGAATATTTTTAAGAGATAAATTCCGCATTTTGTTTATTCAGTTTACCTTTAGATATCAATTACTTTCCTATACTCAAGTAGTAGGTGTTTAAAAGTTTCTTCACAGTGGTCAATAGAATGCAAAATCATACATGTGGGCTTGGTATGTGTGATCTTTTGAAATACATTCTGTTGATTTTAATTAACATATATGGTGTAATGGTCAGCTATTACATATAATGAGAACATGGATTTTCTTTATAATTATTTTCAGAAAAAGCATTTTCAAAATAATTTTTAATAATTTCCTTAGATTTGCTTTTATTTTTTTTAATACTGAATAATAAGCACTATCTGACTGCATTGTCCTAAAAGCCATGCAGTATCTAACTTTGCAGTTTATATATGAAACCTACTCATGATAAATAGTAAGTGCAGAATTAATGTCCTTAGGCCCAGTATGGGACTGATTTTCTCTCTACTTCCCTTTTTACCCCTTCCTATCTCCTTTGTTCCTTTTCTCATTTCCCCTTCCCTATTCTTCTCTTTTCTCACACTTGGTCAGAATCCAACTTAGTTCAATTCGGTGTACTGAAAATAAGTATTTGGTGTGGTTTCAAGTTAGCAACTGCTATTTTGAGAAGGAAACCATATTCCGTCCACAAATATTTGTGAAATGTTTATTTATGCAATGATGTTAACGAGACAATAGAATCAAAACAGTAGACAAGAAAAACATGAAAATGCTCTCCTGGATCCTCCAGTTTATTACAGGGTATAGGAAATGGAAAAAAAAAACAACCTCACAATATATGTGATATAGAAAGAATTTTAAAATACACTAATATAGACAGAGCACAGAATACACAGAAAATAAAAGAGAAATATTTGGATTTCCTAATTCAAGTAAGAATCTGTGTGAAAGTTCAACAAAACTGGGAACTGTAGGAGGAAAAGTATTCAACCCTACAACAGAATGAGCATTGTTTATCCAAAACTAAAAGCTTCTAATGAGATCTCTTGAGATGAGATCTGACCTCCCTTTCTGTTCTGTAACGAAAACTGTAAGACACAGTTTTTCCCTATCAACATGCTGTGCAAAGATAAGGAACTTAATAATAGACGGTGCTGTTAAGAGAAAACTTGCTCATAGCTTCATGATATATGGGATTTGACAATATGCTACTATGTTTATATTTGTCCCTATGGATTCTTATGTACATATATAGCATATTTTAATGCATTTTTGTTGTTTTTAGAGACAGGATTTTTCTATAGCTTTGGAGACTTGTAGAACTCACTTTGAAGACTAGGTTGGCCTCGAACTCACAGAGATCTGCCTGTCTCTGCCTCTCAAGTACTGGAATTAAACTCATACGCAACCACCGCCTGGCATGAATAGCATATTTTTTAAAGTACACATAAAAAACTGCTAAAATTAAAAAAAAATAGGGGGACACAAACTTGTGATCTCAGTCCTTGGAGGTTCAATGGTGTCCTCAGCTATAGAGCGAGTTCAGTACCAGCCTGCATTGCATGGGCTTTTAGCTCAAAACAGAGCAAGTGCCTGGTGTGGCACATCAGGGAAACTGGGGTTTGAGTTAGACTCTGCCTCAAACCACACCAGAACACAAGGTAAACTAAACTAAATCAAATATTAGCAAAAAGATTGTAAAATCAGTTCCATCTATGAATTGAAATGGTATAAATTAATATACTAAAGAAACTTCTTGCATGTCAACTTTCATTTGCCCATTTAACTTGTATGTGATCAACGATGAGTTAAAATGAGTTAGATAATTAGAATTTCAAGAGCACTTCATTTGTCTCTTATTCCTGAAAAATCCTTTATACAAAAGGATTATAAATACACACACCAACCATTTATCCATCCATACCCTCCATATTTAGTCTTCTTTCTTTAGCAGCTAGACTCAATGCATGGTCCAAAGAGGACCTGTAGAGTGTACAACATCAGACTGTTTTCTATATCACTAAATTTACAGTTTGGGAGAAAAGCTAGTCCATGGTGGTAAATACAAACAGCATATTGAGAAAGCAGATAAAGAGGATGGGGACAATTAAAAGACTCCTCAATGGGGTTGATCAGGGGAGGGGGACGGAAATGGAGGCGGTAGCAGGGAGGAGGCAGAAATCTTTAATAAATAAATAAATTTTAAAAAAAGGAAAAAAATAAAAATTGCTTTTAATGTATTCATTTAAAATATTCTAAAGAAAATATTTAGACAAACTCTGAGCTTGAAGAAAAAGAACATTAAAATAAACATTCCTAGGGTTGTTGATATAGCTCAAGGTTATAGCACTTTCACAGTATTATTGATGCCCTGGGTTTAGCTGCCAGACACACACAAGGAAAGAAAAGTGAGGCAAATGGGGGTGTAGAGGAATGGAGAGAGAGAGGAGGAAGAAACAAAGGAAGGAAGGAAGGAAGGAAGGAAGGAAGGAAGGAAAACAAAAAGACATTTTTAAGCTTGCTCCTGATTTTTTCTGTTTTGGAAACTATACATCACATTGTAGTCTCAATGATAATACTGGATCTGTGGGTGCTGCTCAGCGATAGATCACCAGACAAATATGCTTGAGGCACTGAGTTCTGCTTCCATACAACAACCACACACAAATACACACATACAACACACTAACCTATTTTGCATTTTATGAAGGAATTTCTCATAGTTGAATTACAAAAATAAATCAGAAATACTAGTATATAATTTGCATGAAAACCAAATAAAATTTTAAAGTATTTTCAACACGCTTTGTATGAAATTTCACGTAGATAAATAGTTCTATGTCTATGTTGCTTCTGTCCAGACAATAATTGTTATTATTTCATAACCAATTTCACCATTTTAAGTTGTAATTTCCAATAATTGCTAGGAAATATATTTTGTTCACTAACACTTGACTAATGCTATAAGATGTAAAGGTCAAATTTCATTACAAGAATGAGACAAAGATAAAGCAAAATACTGTTTTCTGCTGATGTTAACAATAATTGTCTTTGGTACTGCATGAATAAATTCATTCAAAGTAATTTTTACAGAAGAAAAACTGAAAATTTACCATATGATTAAAGGAAAGTATAGTTGTTCTTCCTGTGTATTTGTTATGTATTTTAAAATAATTTTTTACAGTAGTTGTAAGGATTTCTTGGATTTATTTGTTTTATTAAAATATAATGAGGTTATATAATCTCGTATTAACACTAAACTTAAAATTTGATTGGAAAATACATTCAGATTAGAAGTTCATTAGATTAAAAAGTGAGTTTTTGTTTTACAAAATGATGCTTTTAAAATTATCTATAGACATATTTAAATACCCAAATACCAGAGTACTTTTATGTATATATCAGTACTGCGGTTTGCTGGCATGAAGGGTTAGGAGAACTGTCAAACGAGAAATACGGAAATTATCAAAGTAGAACCTACAGAAGACTCTTTTGGCATTGGAAAACAGAAGCAATCCCTTCAGACATCTGGACTCAATCTGTTCATATATTTTTGATTTTAAAGTAAATCTCTGCTTTATGAAATAAAAATTAGGATAATGCAATGTTAGCCAGCTTGCTAGTTTTTCCTGAGTTCATCCAATGGATTAAAACCTGTTACAAGCTGCTTGCATAGATAGCTCCAAAGTGGTTGGACTGAGGAGTTTTATTTTATTAAAACTTTTCATCAGCCAATGAAAATCTAAAAAATAAAATTTCAGTGATACAAAATATATACTACACCCTGTGAAATGGATGTGAATAATTTGTCAGGGGAATCTGTATATTGGCTGTGACGAAAGTGATAGGCTACACACATTACTGCACAAAATGAAATACTGCAAAAAGCATATCAGTAGTCAAAACCCAACCCCCCAAAGTTCATTATCATATGTGCAATCATTTTTAAACATCAAAAATATGTTTGCAAAATTTGCTTATCAAGATGAGATGGAGAAATCTATCCCATATATTAAAAACAGACAAATATGACATTAATTTGGGAATTTGAAATAAAAAGTATCTCTAAGTCAACAGCTTGATGATATTTGCATCATTACAGATGCACAAATTGTAGTTTCATAGTCTAAACATTTCCCAGTAGCAGGCCTTTTGAGTTCTTTACTTACTCCTTTAATGAAATGAATTAGTGTCTTAATTGTGGCATATGGTACATAGTCTGTACCATTTTCAGTATTTTATTTTGGGGAAATGGGATGACTATATCAGAAGATGTGCCCCTATTAGCAGGAATGTTTTGTTATCTTATTTTATTTAATAATGTGCATCAAAATTCACATCTAAAGTCTAAATGTGATACCGTATGGAAAATTCTTGGCTTAATGTTTGCCATGTCATAATACTTCCACAAGATTAATTTTTAATTATTTATAAATGAAATCATTAAGTTATGTATATTGCAGAACCCATCAGGAAATTACATGAGTCTCTATTTCTATTTGGACAATCTGCTTATGTGAGAGAAATATTCAGCTCATTTATCCTTTGTCAAATGCCTTCTCTGTAAACATTCTAGTCTGCTCTACAAGTATTCTGGCTTAGAAGAACACTTGTTTCTTTTACTATGCACATGATAGATGTTTAATTATTATTTGTTTACTACATTAGGAAGAAATGACGAAAATATTCCTTGTTAACTGAAGGGTAACTTCAGTCTTTACCCTGCCACACACAAATTGTAGAAAAAAAAATGACTATCAGTCAAATGAATATAATTTGGGGTATTCAGGTAATTATGTTGATTTCTTAATTGGGTTACCAATCCCCAGAAGCTGAATTTGGACCTAATCAACACATCCTATCAATCCTTAATTTCCACATTAATCTTCCTGAAAATTTGTTCTTATATCCTTCTAGAGCCTTTATCTCCCTAATTAGGACAATAAATCTGATATTCACAGCAGCAAGGTGCAGAAATGATATTATTTGGTTTAGAAACAATATATATACACAGATTTATACATATATATGTACACACACATATTTATTTCCCTGATTCCTCATAAAAGGGATCATGGGTGTTAAAATACAGTACTATGACCTATAAAATTAACCTAGGAATTCAGTTATTCCCCATTTTCCCAAAGAGAAAATATACTGCTTGCACGGCCAAGGAAAGTTTGAAGGACAAATGTGGATACATAAAACTTTCGGACCTTATGTCAACAAAACAAAAATGCTTTTATGACATGATAAGAAATTTCAAGCTATTTTTACATGTGATAAATTGTAGCTAAAAATATTAGAAATGAAGAGGGTTTTTCTGTTTATGAAATAACTGTAGTCATTCTTTTTTAAATAGTTGAGATGCCATTTTCTTCTTTGTTTTAAAAAATATGTTTACATTATCTAATATCTTACTTTAGAACACACCATCTCTATTTCCACTTACAGGATTTGAGATAAAGGACCTTGATTATTTATATTATTCATTAAAATTTTATCCTATGCTATACTTATTTGCTTGCTAGTAAGAAAACTGCTGTTTTTATTTCCCCCTTGTTGTTTATATGCGATTTGTCAATTTAATAACATGACTCTGTAATATTTTATGCATGTATATGTATACCTCTGAACTATAAAACTCTCATTGACAATAACATCCAACAAATATCAAAAATCCAAAATCCTGTTTCAAGAAGTACCTTAGTCAACGTGTTCCTTCAATTTGTCCATTAATATCTTTAGGTGATCTCATAGATCTACAACTACCAGGTATATCTCCACCAAACATCATTCAAAGCAATCAGCTGAGAATATTTTTTTAAATTAAGAAATGTTATAATATAATTAAAGAGACTTTTTAAAGACATTCTCTCATATAAGAAGAGATATCTTTCATTACTATAGCTTTAAGTTACTTGAGGTAGAACAGTTGTCTATTCATACACTTATTCATATTTCATTCATTTGCTCACTGAGTCTTTATTATATTCAAATGAACTCTACAATGTATATCTGTAATATAAATGGACTTATACATACAAGTAATTTCAAAAAATAAACATTCAGTGATTATATTTAGGAAGGAATAAGAGAATGAATAAAAGAAACATACTGCAGCGAAAGCAAATTTAGGAGCATGAAAGCACTGGTGCCTATAATAGAGAAGGGATAGCAGTCATGAGGAGATGCTTTATATGGGAGTAGATAATTAGTTCCATTTGGAACATGTAATTTGGAGAATGATGGGGAGGGACACATAATGGGAGATGTTCTGTAGGTGTAATGATATTAAGAGGGAAAAATTCAATTATAACTCCGCCAAATTATATCAGCTGTGTCCAAACCATATTGATTGCTTGGGTGCATAGCTGATGTGCAGTGTAATGGACAAGCATGTGCCTAACCTCTCTTTCAAATATAATTTATTTGTTTGCTTTGGTGAAAAATATGAAGGATGACATAGCAGAATCAGGCTGTACATGAGTTCTCGCTCATATTTGTCTCACTGTTCTTGTGGCTCTCATTCTACAAATTGATGAGACTGTTTCATGTGCAAGTGATTTATTATGGTAACTACAGATATTAAAATACATCATAGACATGAAAGCAGTTGGAAGTGATGAACCAGTCTGCCCCCATCTTAGATTTAAAAGCTGTATTATATCAAGAACAAACTATGGTCATTCCCATTTATGATCAAACCTCTGTTTCTGAAGGATTAGACTATGCCCCACCTGTAATCTTAAATACAAATAGTTCTGTACTCCTGTTCCAGGAAATGGCGACCATTTCTCGGTTTCAAAAAGTTATTATAACAACACTACCTTTGTTTCAAAAGGTTGTTCTAACTTTCTCTTTTTATGTGTACCTTGTTATGATCACTTTACAATCATGTCTTTGTTACAGCAGGCCATTATGGCTAACTTCTTTTCCTCCAGTAACACCAATTTTTTTGACCACCAAATTCTTCATTTAGAAATTACCTACACCTAAACAACAACAACAAAAAAAAACAAAAACAAACCAAAATATCCCTGTCTTCTTTGTCCAGTGTTGATCTATTGAACACTGCTTCTAGTGTAAGACAGTCCATGTACCCGAATAAAAATGTTTGCTTTAATTAATTGCTTGCTTGAATTAATTTGGTCATGATGATTTGGGTCAGTGGTCTTTCTCTTTGCAACTTTGTGATTAATAGAAGATTGAAAATTGTTGAAAAAAATGGATGATTCTGTGATGTTACAACTTTCAAAAACATGAACTTCTGCTAAATCCCTGAGTAAAAAAGAGCCTTGAGTACATATGTAGCTAAGATAATATCCTGGGGATTGATTTTTTAAATACTCACATAATTCAATCATAAGCTACTTTTCTGGCCCGAATTTTGGAATTTTCCCTTAAGCATTGAACATTTCAGAAATATAAAACTGCCCTAGTATTTATCAAGGCATCTTTCAGCTGCATCCCTTTAAACTTTAGCACATACTAATCCCTTTCAACTGCAATGTAAACCCTACTCTTCACTACCATCAACCCTATTGTTAATCATTGAAACATTACCCACTTACTTCCTACTATACGGAAAGCTGTTCCTTTCCTTAAATGACAGACTTTCCAGTTTAGATCAGTAAGCACAATCCAATTTGTAAAGGTTACTTACTACTGCAAGTAGGATATTCAATGTTTTATACTGCATACTATACTAGATTATGAGCTCATGAAATGTTTTATCTGTTTTATCATTTTCCTATCTCCACACCTAATTCAAACACAGGCATACAATAGGTGACTAATAGAAGTTTCTTAAGTGAATGGTTAAACCATCAGTTTTGAGGACAATGTAATACTAAACTTTAATAATTATCTATGATGATATAAATATGATGTGTGAAGAAAGCAAATGGAGGGACTGAAGAGATGGCTCAAAGGTTATTGGCAATTATTGGTCTTGCAGAGAAGCAAGGTTTACTTCCCCGCACTCACATAGCAGTTCAAACCCTCAGTAAGTCTAGTTCCAAGGTGTCTGCTTATCCTCTTTTTGTCTCCTTGGACAATTGGCGTGAGAAGAGCACACTTTATTAAATTCAAGCATATACTCATACACATAAAATACAAATAATTCTCTTTAAAAATGCTAATGGAATCCTAACAAGGATATCATCCTAAATTTATTATAGTCAGACATGTAGTCAAATGAACTGTTTTCTACTTGCTGTGGGGATAATGCATGTTTTTTATTATTTATTGTATAATACTCATTATAAATTATATAAGCAACATATACACACATTGCAATATGCATATTGTAAAGATACTTTAAATTTAGTATAAATAGATAAAGAAATTGTATTATTTTAAGATGTTTAATCCATTCCCAAGCAAGAGGAGTAGGAAAATATTATCATTATAATTATATTCTCACTTCTCAAGCAATAGATTGAAACAACTGTGATTTAAGTATATATGTATGTGTCTGTATATTTACATAGGCATATTCTTATATGCTAATATATTAAAATATTTCACTCTAATTTAATGAAAAATAGACTACATATTATTAAACGTGTAAGTACTCAAATGTGAATAAGTAGCAACCAATTGCTATAATATGGACCAATTGGCCAATTGAGAAGTTATTTATTTGCTCACATATCAATTTCTCTTCCATCGTAAAGATGTGGTTCATATTAAAATTTGACACTAAGATGCCTGCAATATCAATGCAAATAGAATTCATAAGGTGAATGGTTCCAGTGGTTGCTGTTACAAATTTGATTGTAACTATTGGGTTCAATTCAAAAGTCTATTTAGGCTCAGTCATTAGTAGTGCAGAAATGAATGTCTGGTGGTATATGGCTTTAATTCCTGCACTCAGTGGATAGAGGCAACCAGATCTCTGTGAGTTGAAGGCAATTCTGGTTTACATAAACAGTTTCATGCCAGACAGGTTTGAGGTACACTTTGGGACCCTGTCTCAAACAAAACAAAACAAAACAAACAAAAAAGGTTTCAAATTTCTAGACCACCCAGTTTCTTAGAAAGAAAGGAACTTCCTATTTTTTCTAGCTTATCTGATATTTCAAGTATCTTATTGCGATAGCTCAAACAGAATGTTTAAAGGAAATTCAGTTAGAATAAGGAATTATATTTTCTAAGGCATGATCTCCAATTTAGATCTATTTAATACTCAGATACTACTGATGACAACTGATTTGAAACACACAAATATACAGGCTTGTGTTTGAAAAAAAATGAGAACTTATCTCTTAAAAGGAATGATGCTAAAAGGGTCGTAATATACCAGTTTCAGAAAACAATCTTAACTCATCAACATTTCCATCCTGTGTGGTTAAAAAAATATGGGATATACAACTAGTTTCTATATTGGAACCCAAGGTATTTTAACTACAGGAGGAAATAAGGAGGAAAAGACAAAATATTTGTATAATGTTACAGGAATCAAAACAGTGAGCTGTGGGCACACATTGAGAGCAATAGTAAAATAAATGGTTGAATCTAAAGAAAAGAAACTTTGAAAACCACTTTACATTATGTAGAATTTGGATGCTGGAATCTTCCAGTTCTGGAACTGAGGAGAAAAACAACTGGTGAACTGAGAAAGAAAGTATCTTTTAAAATGCAAAACGCCAAGCAAAGTGATTTCCTGACAGTTGAAATAGGGGATTCCCAACCCTTTAATTTATCAAGAGAACCAAGTTGACATCAAAGGAAGGGAGAGAGAGTGGGAGAGTGGAACAAGCAACTGTGATCCTTCTGGATGCAACCTCTCAGCACTCTAACCCATTTCCAGTACTTAAAAATGAATTTTATCCAAACAGACGAGTAAAGTTTCCATGAAGGGCAACATGCCCATCTCTTCCATTTAATTGGAGATAATTGTGTTGAAATGAAAATGTGTTTTAAAGAAAGAAAAAATGACTGGTTATAGACACTTCCACATCCTTATAAAAATATTTACTTAAATGTATAGATGCAAAAATAAAGGGGTTCATGGATGCATAGCAAACATTCTCTTGAAAGAATTATGGGGATCATAATGACAGGGAAGCAGTAGTATGGAATAGGGTTACCAAGAAAATGTATGCTAACTTTGCCTTTACCTCCCACCCCCTTTTCTCAGAGGTTTAGAATCCTCAAAAGGTTCACAGGTGGAGCTGGGTGATTAGATGTTAGAAAACTGTGCTTTATTTATTTTTGGCATATTGTAGTGAACTGAATTTAAATGAACTGCAGGAAACTCGGGGCAACATCCAAAATCAATGACTAAGGAACTGGGAGATCTTAATCTGTGTAAAACTTAAGAACAAAATATGCAATTTAGGGCTGTGCTAATTAAAGGAAAGAGATAACACTAAAAATAACTTAATGGTGCTAACTTCAGCAGGCAGCAGAAGAGGTCTGCCACAAATGGATCTTTTCAGGAGGGGTGGTCTGTGTGTGTGTGTGTGTGTTTGTGTGTGTGTGTGTGTGTGTGTGTGTGTGTGTATGCATGAGAGAGGGGGAGAGAGACAGAGACAGAGAAAGAGAGACTGGAAAGGCAGAGAGAGATTGGTGAGGCAGAGGGAGAGAGAGACTTAATTACACAAAGGAGGAACTGAAGAAAAGAGATTAAAGAAGTGCTTCAGAATGGGGAACCATTTGAGAGGCAGTGATGAGGATCTTATCCTGATAATTGAAGCAGCTTAAATGAGGCATGTTGCCAGAAAACCCACTACAGGGTAAATACCTCTCTGGTGTCAAGGAGATAGATGCACATCAAGTTAGGGAGGAGAACAGCAGTGGGGCATATCACCAGAACAAAGAGGGGTGAGTCAGGATTTGGGTGCTGATATAAATAGCTTTAGGTGTACTCTTACTCAGCATGCTTTCTTTGTCCTGTGGTGGTTTGTAAGAAAATGACCCTTATAGGGAGTGACACTATTAGGAAGTATGGCCTGTTGGAAGAAATGTGGGGGTGGGCTTTGAGGTCTCATACATGCTTAAATTATGCCCAGTGACATAGTTAATTCTGAGGACTGCAGATCAATATGTAGCACTCTTAGCTCCTTCTCCAGCACCATGTTGGCCTGCATGCCATCATTTCCCACCATGACAATAATGGACTAAACCTCTGAACTGTAAGCTATCCCCAATTAAATGTTTTCAGTTATAAAAGCTGCCGTGGTCACGGTGTATCTTCACGATAATAGAAGCCTAAGACACCTGCCTTACTTTGATTCATTTTGCCTTATTTCTCTGGGTGGAATGTACTTGAGACTGATTCTGTCACTATTGAAAGACAGATGAATAATTACATCCACTTTAAAATGCAGATGCAGTGTAAGCTTCATCTTACACTCTGTGTAGCATTCAGCGCCATTACCTGGTTGGTAGTTTGTCAAATTGACACAAGTTATGATATTTGGGAAGAGGGAACCGCAACTGAGAAAATATCTCCATCAGAGTGGATTACAAGCAAGTCTGTGAGGTCATTCTCTTGATTTATGATTGCAGTGAGAAGATCCAAACCACTGTGGGTGGTGTCATTTTAGGAAGTTGGTCTTGGGTTTTATAAGAAAGCGGGCTGAGCAAGCCATGAGAATCAACTGAGCACAAAGTATTTCTCTATGATTCCTGCTTCTGCTCCTGCTTGAGTTCCTGTCCTGACATCTCTCAGTGATGGATTAGGCACCCCTGAAGTTGTAATATAAAACCAACCATTTCCTCTTCAAGTTGGTGTTTGTCTATTTTATCTCACTATAGAAAAACAAAGTAGGACAGGCATCATAAATCTTACTAGCGAATTAAGGAATAGTGGAAGCTATTAGGACACTGATAAGCTCACAGATTTAGTAAAACCAATGCATCCTTTATAACACATTATAAATACAATTTAAATAGATTAACAAGTTTCAGAAAAGCAGTACTCAACACTGAGCTTCCAAGATGCATTTAATAAGGTTAGAGAAACCATGCTCTACTATGACTCAAGTCCTGTGCTTGTTTCTGGTTTTTCTTTTTTCTTTTTTTAACAACTAAACTTCAATCATTCTATTCCTTTTCCTGATGTAATCTTTTATGGTTAAAATAATGAATGCAACATATAAATTACATACCTGAAATAATTATACTACTATCACAATAAAAATATTTACCGAGAACTCAATATTAGCAAGAAATTTATCTTAGTCATTTATTTGTCTCTTTCACTTTGCTGCATATCGCCTCAATTGAGTGCTCCTTTTCCCACAGAATCTGGGGATTGTAATGACTTCCTATTTGTCACATCTTCTATTATAGCCATCCTCTGTGGCGGTTTCAATTGGTTTGGCACCCATAGATTTATGTGTATGAATGCTTGACCCATAGGGAGCGGCACTATGTGAAGGTGTTGCTTTGTTGGATTTTTTTTTGTGTGTTGTGGCATTCTTGAAGGAATTATGTCACTGTGGAGGCAGATTGCTTCTTGTTGCCTGCAGATCAAGAAGTAGAACCCTCAGCTTCTTCTCCAGCACATGTCTGCCTGCATGCCACCATGTTTCGTCATGACGATAAAGACTAAAATTTTGAAACTGTGAGCCAGCCTCAATTAAATATTTTATTGTACAAGAATTTCCATGGTCGTGGTGTCTCTTCACAGCAATAGAAACCCTAGCTAAAACAATTCCTATGTATGGATCAAGCATTCAAAAATATGAGTCTATTGGGGCCATACCTATTCAAACCACCACCCTATCATTTCTGTGGCTTTGTTGATATTTATTTTGTATAGCCTGTTTATTTTTACTTCAAATGATATTTTCCTTTGGTTCTTTTATACTTTCTTTTTCAGTGATGCCATTGATGTGAAATCTACAAGCTACAACAAATGGGCCAGATCATATGTTTGTTAAACAACATATTTTTAGACTCAAATGCAGCTAGCTCACTCATGGTGATCTATGTTATTAGTTATGGATGGTTTGGTACCAAAATTAGTATACTTAAATGAGCTTGATTGAGTTTGGAAGGAGTGTAATACAGAGAGGAAAGGAGCAAAGAGAGCTAAGTAACACTAAAGATTTTTGTTAAAGGCATAGGGAAATAATATCTCATGGTTTTTCTTAAAACATAGGTGTGTGTGTGTGTGTGTGTGTGTGTGTGTGTGTGTGTAGTTTGAGTTATGTGATACAAGTTCATAATGATCCCCCTCCAGGAACCAGAGACTAACAATAACTCCAACGCTAAGCAAGGTAAACCTTTTGAGTTGTAGATTAGAAACCCTCTCAGCAATATAAACTATTGCTTTTGTTCTTGTTGGTCTCACATAACTTAAAGATAAGACACTGTTGCTGAAGACATGTAGATAGAGACACAGAACTTGGAGGACTCTAGCAGGTACTGCTTAGAAGCCGCCTCTTGAGGGCAAACTCTCATAGTATCAGAAGAAACTGGGCAAGGTACTAAGGGAGAAAAGTAGTGTAAAGCTTGTGAATCACAACAGTTGCTAGCCTAATAATGCATTCCTAATTGTGTAAATGTGGCATATACATATATATATATATTAAGCTACATTCAATAGGGAAGAATTCATGCATGGTACTGTAAATATAGCCAACTACCAATGGTTTGACAGAACATGGATCCTAGAGAACAATCTAGTACTGCCATTTTCAAAATCTAAGTCAATACAACATTTAACTATAGTTCAGAGACCTCATCAAGGAAACTTCTTTTTGTAGCAGATGGAGAAGTTACCACAGAGACTCAAACCTGGTCAAAATGTAAAGGATAAGTGACCCTATTGTGTCCAACTCCATTTAGCCTAACTACAACACAACCCCTATATATCTTAAGGCTCAGGGAAGTCATTCAAGAAAGAAAGGAAAGATTTTAAGAGCCAGAGGATCAGAATGTGTGCTGTTAAATAATGTCTTTAGGCATGATCGGGGAGTTCCACCCACTATTGTAGCCTAGACAAGATCTGCATAAAGACCACACCACTTCGCATGCTTACCTCAAAGAGATGATTCAAGAGTGAGATCATCTTTGTAAACACAAGCATTAGTCTGTCCACACTGGGACTGGTCATAGCTGCCTAGAGCAATAAGGAGCCCAGGTTCCTTAGAGGAACACAAAGCTTAACCTTCTGCAAAAGCTCTCAGGGTGGCAAGGCTAGGAAGCTCAGAATTTTGAACTTCTCCCCTCCTGAAAACAATGTCTCTGAGTCTCAATTAGCTATGCTTTGCTTCCAGGGCAAACCAATGTTAAATTGGTACTGCTCAGACCAACAAGAAATGAAGATGAAGTCAGAGCCTGATTCCCATGCAAGAGCATGTTCATGCATATGAGTTCTGTGTGCATTCATGGGTATGTACTTAGAGCAGTGTGGCAGTGGTGTTGAGGGACACTTTTTTTGGGTGAACAACATTAGGTACCTATCTCTCAGATAATGAAAATTCATTGTAGCTTGAAAAACTTGGTCCCCTTACCCTGGCATGAAGGATTCCAAATAAATCAATTTCCTAATTTAGTTTTATAATGTGTTTTTGATGAACTTTAAATTTATAGATACTCATTAAAACAGTAAAGAACTATGTAGCATACCGAAGGAAAATCAATATCATTGCTTCCTAGATCACCAGAGTTAATTGTGCTAGGTCTTTTAACTTTTCACCTTTGAAATTCCTCATTTAAAATAAAAATGAATGGATCACTATCTCCTCTACTTCTTTATACGTCCTGTCCATCATAAGTGAACTCCTAGTTTAGGAATCATTAGACATAAATAATCAGTGGGGTGTGGAGGCAGGTAGTAATAGTAATCAAGAGGAAGTAGCAAGATTAAATCACTTTATTACGTCCTTGAAAAATTTACGAATTTTTAGCATATACAGTCTATTTAAGATTGTGAAAAAGATCTCTCTAGGGACTACAGGTGATTTCACACATTTATATGAATTCTTTAATCGCATATCACCAATGAGCATAGCACAGTTTTCTATTATTAGCTATTTTGTTATCATGTACTCATTGTATAGAATAGTGAATTTCATAAAGAGATATTGTCACACATGTATTAATTACCTTTCTGGTTTCTGGGATATAGATAAAATGACGTAGCAAAAGGAAGAAAAAAGAGAAAAATATTATTTGGGCTCCTAATCTGATGTCACAATCTGTTATACCAGGAATATCTTGGTGGCAAAAACTCATGATGACTGATCACGTTGCATCCATAGTCAGGAAACAGCTATGAATGGTGATACTCAGCATACTTTCTGTTATTCAGCGCAGGATGTCAGCACACAGAATAGTACTGCCCAAAGATAAGGTGGGTCTTCCTTTCTCGATGAACCTAATCTAGATAATCTTTTACAGGCATACCCATAAGCCAACCAAATACTGACGGTGCCTCTCAGGTATACCCAGAGGCTTGTCTCCTAGGAATTCTAGACCCTGTGGAGGTGATAATCAATATTAATCATCACAACATGTAGATAGTACACTTTAATACATATTCATCCTCCCATTACCCTCTATAATCATCCTCCCGTTACCCTTATGATCCCTTTATTATGCTTCAGATATCTCAAAGAGCACCCCCTTCTACTTTCCTATCTTTAAAAAGAGAAACTCCAAAATCTGAGTGTGATACTGTCTTTCTGCCTGGCTAAGTTTGCTTAGAATCATGATCTACCAATTTAACTTCAACTTTCCTTGCCAAGAAAGGATATATTTTCCTATCTGGAATATATAAGTACAGTTTATTAAATAAATCATTAACAGAGATGTGGTCAGCATTATGAAAATCCAGAGAAGATTATGAGAAATACAGAGCTCACTTAGCCCTAAGGATCAGGGGAAAGGAGGTTCATTTACCAAAACTAGAAAACCAAAAGAAAGACCAGAGAGAGCAAGAAAAAAATGTGGTCTTTGCAAAGGGACAGTGGCAATCAGTGGGGTCTTACAAAAAGGAAGGAAATAAATACTATCATTTCTTTTCCTCTCAGCACCTGTTCCCTTCTCTCTCAATTGGAATTCCTAAGCTAAGACACAAAGCAAGGTGGAAAAGAATGGAGAGGAGATCTGATAATACAGAAGGAGATAGTTTAAGATTAAACACTTGCCTTTCGTGTTAGCTAGTATGTTGCTTGTTGCCTCTTTAGTAAAATAAATCTATTGATATCTATTAATAATACTACCAAGGAGTTAGTAAATTTCTCCATGAGTCCTGATACCTTGAGCAAGCTAGTAGATGGTTGGTAGATGGATGGATAGACAGATGGATGTATTGACAGATTGTTAGTAGGTGGAAGAAGTCAGCCAACTTTCTATATTATCATAAATACATACTTGAACATGAAGTCTCTCTTTATCTTTGTACTATGTGGGGGGGCAAGGGCCAACACTGAAGCAGTAGATTTCATATTGACATTGGTAGCAAACAGGTATAGTTCAAGTCTTTATAATTTGAATAGGGGTATTATAATAGTTATTTAAAATGAAAAACAGGGAAAGAAATGGAACTGTTTGCTTTACTGCATCTCCATAATTCCTTTCCTTTTCTGTGACCATAACCACGAATGCATAATAGAGTCATTAAGCAGACTTTTAAATTGAGATACTGGGACCACAGGCCACTTAAGTCAGAACTCCTGAAAACAGGACCCGGGGGAGGGGGGACTATTTGTCAAAGTTCCAAAGCACAGCCAAGTTTGAGAACTATTGATTTGCTCTCCCTGAGATCTATCCCTACAAAGTCCACAACTTTTCTAGTCCCCCTAGTAATTAACATTTAAAGGAAGCTAAATGCCACCTTGCTGATAATGTTGTATGTGATACAGATTGCAGAAATTCTTTGGTTTGAAGTCTGGGGAAAATTTACATATAAAGGAATAAAAAAACACCCAGCTTGTAAAATAACCTGTGTTAGTTGAGATTATTTGAATGCTTTCCTTTACTGCCTCCTTATCAGAATTCAAAGGGGCATGGAGCTTTTAGAACAGCCCTAGTGAGGAACACTTTATACTCTGTCACTGAAAAATGAAAGTGTTCATTTCCTCTCAGACAAGTCAATAACAAACAACTATTTTCTAGCAACTGGACCATATCCATCTATTCATTTCCTGTGCCTCATTGAACATCATTAGGAACATAGCGGGTTTTTAGTTACTCCCAACCCTAGTTACTGTAGAATTAGTCAATTACACGACAATTAAAATAAAAAACAGCAAGGAGGGTTTTCTTTTAAGCAATACTCAAAGCTTTCAAAAATTGGTAGACTATTTATTTATTTATTCATTTATTTATTTATTTTGATTTTCATTCATGATCACAATGTAGCTCCAAAGCAGATCATAGGCCAGGAAATAAATACTTTCTAGGGTACTTTTTTGCTTAAGTAATTATTTTCTTCTTATAGTAATAGATGATTTTGCAAAATTGAATCTTACCAAAATAAGAGAATATCATATTACTCCTATAAAAATATTAAGTGTTAACACTTAAAACATTGCAATAAAAATGAAATGGTTATTAGAGAGCAGAGAAAGGGGTGTGGTTATTGGTGGTTTTTATATCTATCATAATGTCTATAATAAGCTTATGGTAATTTAATATAATAATCTATTAGCCATCGTGCTTCTGAGTTGGGGAATACTCTGACCCGATATAAATATTTTTCTTCACTTGTTTTGATGATATATTCACCAAATAACTTGATAAAAATAATTTCAATATCCACTGAGGAAGTCAAACATCTCTCTCACAAGCACACGTGTGTGTTGGGGGGGGGGCACGTGTAGAAGAGGTAGGTATAACTTGCTATTCTGAAGAACAAAATTTCTAACCAATAGAAAACCTTCATATACTGTGATTTTTAAATGAAGATAGATGAATATAAACTCTTTGCCTGCATTCCGGCTGTATATATTGACAAAGCTAAAACATTAACTAGGGGAGAGGACCGCCCTGCACGTATTCTTACTCCTATTGATTCTAAAGCATTTAGGCGTAAGACCTGAAAAGCTTTTCTTTCTTCTTTTGTTTTTACTGATCAGATTTCACATATAGAATTAGACATGTCCAACAGACCAGCTTTATCAGCATGAGTCATGTCCCACCACACAACTTTCTGAGTTCAAAAAAATCACATCCTCATTTCAATACTACAGTATCCAAGTTGTGCAAAATTTAAGTAGTTTCATTGCTGAATTTGAGCTTCATATGTAAAGTCATATGAGGCAATGGGACATGTAAAGGAGCAATACATACGATACGATTCCATATATATATGGAAGATATAGATATCAATATTTGTAATCCATTCCTATTTCAGCACATAACTCTATTGGAATCACCAGAGACTCCATACAAGCCAAAAGTGTGTATAACATAGACAACTGTGAAAAGACATGCTTTCCACGAGAACCAAAGCTTTATTTCTGATAAAAAAAAGAGAGAGAGAGAGAGACAGCAGCTTCGCCAAGACAGTGCATAGCCTACTCAGTGTCAATAGGAAGAGAACAAATCTAGTCTCTCATCTTTCTTTGTTACATTCTCATTACTAGACCAAGAGTGGTATTGATCTGTGGAAAGATGCACTTGCTGAGGGCTTCTACAAGTTCAGAAATGGAGTTCAAGTTCTGAGACCTAGATGATCACAGAATAGGTTCAGTTCAATTCCTGTTCTCTGAGTTTGAAAAATGGAAAAACTTCCAGGATGATGGCAGGACTATCAGTTCATTTCCTTCTAAACATTTCTATCTTTGATTACTTTGTTTGGCTGTAAAATGTGTATAATAGTAGCTGTAAGGTCTTTGACATTTAGAATCCACTATGAACATGCTGAGAATTCTAACACAAGATGTATATGAAGCGAGGGTCATCAAAGGTAAGTCAAGCCACTCATGCCTGGCTTAAGATATTAACTTGAGTATTTTATTGAAAAAAAAATTCAAACACATTTCTCTGCTTCGTTTTCAACCTCAATCATCATTGTCATTCAAATTTCATATGGTAGAAAGGTAAAACTCATTTTCATTTACAAAAATAGCTAAGCATTATGATTTGAATAGCTACTCTCAGTGTGTCTGAGTTCTTTAGCTATCAATTGAAAACCAAGACACGGCCTACTGAAGATTCATATCTTATTTGCTACACATGCCTAGGTCGATAGGAAATTAAGAACATTAGTCACAAAGCCCTCTTTTCCCCTTAAGATATTCTCTGTTCACTTTTTTTTGATGGATAGGATTTATCACTTCTGCTTAGACAATGGCATGTCCAGCTTCCTTTTACTCTCCTTTTCCCTGCAAATAAAAATTAAATAGCGAATTACTGCATTTTATCTGTCTATGGATAACATAGGATTCAGAATTAGCTTCTGCTTTCCTAAGCCCTTACTAGAATTCCAGAAGACCATCTCAATTTTTATTTTCTTGGCCACACATATGTTTTCTTTAAGTGAAAGAACCCACAGTTATCCCTGCCAAATTGTAAAGTTTCTTTTGTGTACATTTATAATTGTGAGTGTTTGTGGGTTTTTTTTTTGCCCCAATTGTGGTTCTCTTCAGTTACTAGACATCAATACCACCCATCTTGCTGCCATTTGATTAAGCAATATCTTTAAGAAAAAATTTAAAATATCTTTCCTTTTCAAACACTCTCTATCTGCTTTATCCTATAAAATCTCAGCTTTGCCTTTTTCTATGGTGAAATTGATCTTTTATTAGTTTCTCCCATGTACATGTAAGCATTTTGCTAAAATAAATGAAATATTTTTGAGTAGCTATTTATACTATATTGGCCTTTCACCTGTGTCGGTAGCAGCAATATACTTGATATCTAAATTTACTCTCGCTTTCCTTTTGCATTCTGTCATTCCAATATTTCTTTCAACTGGAATTTAGTGTTCCAAGTTGCTTGTTCCCCTTACTTTTTTTCTGTACCAAAGACCTCCAGAAAACAAACGAAGCAAAACAAAAATCTCAAATCTATCAAAAGATTCTCATGAAGGGAATATAAGTAAAGCACAGGGTATATAAGTTTATATAAAATATAAAGTAAATGAATAAAGAAAAACATTAATGAAGTTTGATCCTTCGCAGAGAAGTTTCTCATTTTTTCTACCAGTCAGATTGAACTGCCTTCTACTACATTTGGAGGGGCTATGTGTTCACATGGGGGGGGGTATAAACAGATCTTTACATTAGGAAGAGATTTAAGAAATGACTGAAAACTCAAGAAATTTATTAATTTTTATATTGTTATTTGAAGTTAAGACATCAGTGGAACATAAGAAAAGAGAATGCATTTGAATATTAAACCAGAACACTCTCCTTTAATGTAGCAGAGGTACCTTGTGGGTGAACAAATATGAAATTAAATGTAAATCCAACATCATAGTTGGTTCTACAGTAAAATATACTTATAATTTTATAATAATATACATGGTCTTTATGTTTTCACATTTTAGAAATAATCTTTGACAAAATATTAGAAACCTAATTATATATAGAGAACAAAGAAAAATATGTCCGCATAAAATTAAAAATAGAATTTATAGAATTTTGGAGAAGAAAGTTGATAGGAGAAATTAAGATACATGGAAACCCATTAAAATCCCCATTTCTGCACATAAAGGTTTAGGAGCTACTGTTCACACTTTGTAGAAAAAGCATGATTTAATTTTATTCTTTCTATAGGTGTTCTCCATGAGACTTAGAGTACAGTTAAGGCATTTCTTTACAAACTTATTATTGCATTTTACTGAAATGGCTTTACTTTTCCACTAAACTTCAAAAAAAATTGCATTGAAAATAAAAAAAAATTAGTCAATGGGGGAAATACACATGAGGGATACCTTAATAATTTTTCTCTGTTGGACATGGCAAAGGCCTTTGCCATCACGTGCATTGTAGAAATAGCATTAATAGAAAGGACAGATATAAGAGCAAGGAAAGAGATGTCTTGATTGAGGGAGCCATTTTGGGGTTAGCAAGAAACCTGGCTCTAGAAAAATTCTCAGGAATCCACAAGGATGACCCCAGCTAACACCTTAAGCAATAGAGAAGGAGCCTGAACAGGCCTTACCCTGTAGTCAGACTGATTATTATCTTAAATATCACCATAGAACCTTCATCTAAAACAGACGGAAACAGAGACAGAGACCCACATCGGAGCACTGGACTGAGCTACTAAGGTCCAGTTGAAGAGTGAAAGGAAGGAGAGTATGAGCAAGGAAGTCAAGGCCATGAGGGGTTCACTCACTGAGACAGTGTGCCTGAGATAATGAAAGCTCACCAACTCCAACTGGACTGGGAATCAACAAGCATGGAATCAAACTACTCCCTCTGAATGTAACTGACAGTTGGGGCAGACTGAGGGACCAATGACAATGGCACTGGGATTTGTCTCTACTGCATGTACTGGCCTTTTGGGATCCTATTCTCTTTGGATATATAACTTGATCAACCTGGATGTAGTGGGGAGGGCCTTGGACTTCCCACAGAGCAGGGTGCCTTGCCCTCTCTTAAAATTGGAGGGGGATTAGCGAAAGGTTGTGTGGAGGGAGTGGGAGGGAAGTAAGAGGAAAGGAGGAAGTGGGAATTTGGATTGGTATTTTTTAAAGTAATAAAATAATAATAATAATAATAATAATAATAATAATAAAAGAAATAGCATTAATATTACTCTTTGAGTTTTTTGAAATTGCTTACACTGGAACATTATATAAAGCTAAATTTTAATATCTTGTGTTATGTGAAGTTGGATTTTTACTTTTTAATATAATTATCAAAACTATTTTTTTCAAAATGCAACTTAACTCTCTCATTTCAGATACTGCTTTTAAGTTCTACTTTGGTATACTCTCCCCTTCCACAGATCTGTCTGATTGTGATATAAGTTACATTGACAAAGGGTTATTTGTTGTTTATCCTTAGAGAGTTTACTCTAACGACAATAAGGGTTCCATGTCTCAGAATAGAACATGTGTATTTTAAATGTCCTCCAAAAATTCTTCTGGCTCAGTATGGCTCCCTGGCTCTGTAACAGTAATAATGAACAGCAAAGAACTAAGAATGTAAACATTTTACAGCTTGAAACAAACCATTGCCAAGAGAGTTTACTATTGTTTATCCTATAGCATAAAAATGCACAGCTATAATAGCTCATTCTCCTCAGGAAAAAAAAAAGGAAATGTGTATTATCTGGGTAGAAGCATTGCACATTTAGAATCTAATGGACAAAAGACCATAAGTCTGCCTGTCATAACTATACAAGGAGAAAGGACAAGTTATTCAATATTTCTTAAACACTACCATCTATACTGCTATCAGGTTAACTTCAGATTAATATCTCTCACAACTATATGCCCTCTAGTTAATTTTTATGTTTGATTATACCATAGGTTATAGAAGAACATACATACCCAAGTAAAATTTCCTTCCAAAATTTAGGTATCTAGAAATATACTTAAATATCTTTTTTGTTTATTCATTGACTTTCCTGCTAAGTTAGTTCACAGAAATTTCTGATTTTGAACATCTCTGGATAATGAGAGCTTTGCTTTCTAACCAGGTACTTAAAGAGTGATAGGCTGGAGCAGTGGTTACATTTTATTAGTATCATTATTTCTGTCACTTTTAATATGAGGTTTGCAAGAATAAGTTATATTGTTGTCACAGGTGATCTTTCTTAATATCAATTGGATAATAGTATTGGTTTTGGACATGCATTCTGTAAGACTTTTTATAATATTTGGCATATTTTTGCATTTGGACTACAAAGGATGGCATTTTTAAGAGTACTATGTTTGAGCACTCTACTTTTTTTTCTGATGTTAATAGACTTCTTTTTAGGTTTAAATAGACTATTTGCCATATTTTTAACTTCTCTTCTCTTCCACCTTAAATGAAATTTCAACCTTCTAAATTGTGAATGAGTTCTTTTAATTTCACCAATATTTTTCATAATATAGAAATATTTTATATTTTATTACTTTAATATTTTATGACCCCTCCTTACATGCATGGGATAGATTATTATGACTATTATTTTTTTTGCTGCAGAGAACTTTTACTTTTGGTTTGGTATCTCTTGATGTCTCTACTCCACCTTGGAGATAAGACTTTAGACAGTTGACTATTTTCATAAGACAAATCTAATTTCAGCATGAAGATTTAGTGGCCTCTTGTTGGTTTAATTTATCATAGCGCTTAGACATGTACATTCTTATTATTAGTCATTATTTTTGTTTATGAGATATTTAGTATCATAATAAGATATATATGGGCTTTTGAATACCAATGTAGAAGCTCTGAATCTATGTTTGTGGTTTCGAAATTTTAGAAACAATTCATAATTTGATATTTGAAAGAACTTAGCTAATACTTTTTTCTTTCTTTCTTTTTGCTTTTGTTTTGTAAGACAGAATTTCTCTTCATAACAGCCCTGGCTGTTCTGGAACTCACTATATAGACCAGGCTGCCCTCCAATACACAGATATCTGCTTGCCTCTGTCTCTCTCAAGTGCTGGGATTAAAGGCTTTCACCACCACACGTAGCATCTGTCTAATATTCTTAATGGTATTTCTCTTACTCTTTAAAAAATATATCATGAAGCTAAGTATCTGTTCTCCTAGTTTTCCTTATGTCTAGTAAAAAACCATGAATCTTCTTTTATTGCAGCTTTGTTTTCCCAGATATTTAAAATTTGCTTTCTGAAATCATTAATTTTTAGATAGACTCTTTTTGTTTAAGAAATAACATATATATATACATATAACCAAAAACTAGAATCAATGTTGCCCTACAGCAGTACTGATCTGAGTTGTTGTCAACACCCAGGGCCAATTTGGAGGACCACGGTCTGTTCATCTACCTCTGACCATGTCTGTATTCACAGACCATGGGGCACCCAAGGCCATGCTGATCTGTGTTGTTGGTATTGCCACCTCAAGCCATGGGGATGTCCAGGACATGACTGCTACCTAGAGTCATGTCTTGGTCTGTGGTCCTGTCCGTGACTCCGGTTGCCACCAAGGGCTCTGAGGATGCCAGGGTTCTGGCTAGCCACCTGGGACTATGCTGATTCCCTGGGGGACATGCTGCTGCCAGAGCTGCTACTGGGGCCATGGTGGCATCTGGACCTGAGCTGCTGCTGAGGACCATGTCTGGGTCCACGTCTGTGTGGATGTCCATGACCAGTGTTAGCACAGGGATCATTGGAACCATGCTGTGTTGAGCCAATCACTGGCCTGGAATGGCTGGTCCTGTTCCTCACTGGATATTGCAACAGGGAGCTGGCCCAACCCCTCAGGAGAGAGTTTGCCCCCTCTCCATAGGCATGCATGTTACCAGGCAGGCACATTAGAGCTGATCCTGTGGTCTAGGACACAGGTGAGTGGACCCTGAGGGCATGAGAGCAGGAGAGCTGACCCTGTCCCTCTTGTCTGCCATGTGGTGGCATTGGTAAAGGAAAAATGTCCCCCATCTATTACCACCTTCAGTGGGTGAAGGAGCTGACCCTGGGGTCACAAGAGTAGGAGATCTGGGCCCTGACCTTCACTGGCTGCAGTGCATGAGAAAGCAAACTTTGCTTCCTGCCTGGGCAGCACAATAGAACTGACCCTGTTGTCTGTGATGCCAGGGAGCCAGCCCTGAGGGTGTGAGAACAACAGAGTTTAACTGTCCCCTTAATCTGCCATTTGGTGGCATGGGCAAGGGAAAGACACCCTCCCCCTCTATCACTTGCTACCTGTGGCAAGCAAGAGAGCTGGCCCAGAGGTCAAAAGGGTGAGAACTAGCCCTGCCCTACACTAGATGCAGTTCAGTAGAGCTGAACTAGTTGTCAGGTCCACAGGTGAGCCAGGCCTGAGGATTTGAGAGCAGGACAGCAGACTCTGCTCGTCCCGTCCCGCCCTGCCCCTGTCCCTCTCATATTCTCCCTGCAGTAATCAGGAGAGAGGGTCCTGAACCCTGCCTGGGCTAAACAGTCGATCTGTTCCTGGCAATGTGAGTCGGGGGGACCTGGATATGAGGGCCCGAGAACAAGAGAACTGGCCCAGCTCCTTGATGTAGGCTGTATTGGGTGAGCTAATCAAGGCAGTGCTGGAGAGCTCATCCTGGTAGTAACTGACTAGGAGAGAAAGCTAGTGAGCTGACCAACCTAATTACCAGCCAGGGCCAGAACCAGGGCTATGAGTTGGTCCATCCTGGCATCCCCTGAACCTATGAACTGCTGGAACATGTGAAGGAGAGTTACCTACAGGTCCAAAACAGCAGGCTCTCCATGACATGGGATAACAGAATATCCCAGAGGAGCGGAAGTGAAATACCATTATCTGTTGTGTAGCAGAAAGCAGAAGCCTGGAGTCAGACCAATTACTCCTGGCAATGACCATTTGCAGTTAAAGATGATTGGACTAAAGGGTCAACTGTGAGTTTCAACAGGCTACATTGCATCTTCCACAAAATTGTTCTTTTGGTTTTTGTTTTGCTTCTTTGTTTTGTTTTGGTTTTTCTTTTAAATTTGGTTTTGTTTTAGGGGGAGGGTGCAAGGGCAGAAGGCAGATGTGAGGGGACTTGGAGGTAAGTGGTAACAAAATGCATGATGTGAAAATCCACAAATAATCAGTTAAAGTAAAAAATGAAAGAGAAAGAAACTGAATTAAAACCACTAATAGAAGGGAAGGAGGGGGGACCTGGGAAACATGAGAATTGGGATAAAGGAAAGGTGGATAGGGGAGCACGGAACCACAATTCTTAGTAAAGGGAGCCACTTTAGGGTGGGCAAGAGACTTGACCCTAGAGGGGCTCCCTAGTGCCCAAGATGAGGTTCCCAGTTAGTTCCTTGGGCAGCTGAGGATTGGGAACCTGAAATGACCCTATCCTAGAGCAATACTGACGAATATCTTGCATGTCATCATAGAATCTTCATCTGGTGATGGATAGAGATAGAGACAGAGACCCACACAGGAGCACTGGACTGAGCTCCCAAGGTCCCAAGGAGGAGCAGAAGGAGGGAGAACATGAGCAAAGAATTCGGGACCACGAGGCGTGCATCCACCCACTGAGACAGTGGAGCTGATCTACGGGGAGCTCACCAAGGCCAGCTGGACTGTGACCGAAAAAGCATGGGATAAAACCGGACTCTCTGAACATGGCGAACGAGGGCTGATGAGACACCAAGGACAATGGCAGGGGGTTTTGATCCTACTTAATGTGCTGGCTTTGTGGGAGCCTAGCCAGTTTGGATGCTCACCTTCCTAGATATGGACGGAGGGGGGAGGACCTAGGACTTAACACAGGGCAGGGAACCAGGACTGCTCTGTGGACTGGAGAGGGAGGGGGAGAGGAGTGGGGGGAGGGGGAGAAGGGTGGGAGGAGGGGGAGAAGGGTGGGAGGAGGGGAAGGGAAATGGGAGGCTGGGAGGAGGTGGAAACTTGTTTTTTGTTTATGTTTTTTTTTCTTCTTTTCGCAATAAAAAAAAAGAAGTCGAAATAACGCATTTTCAAAAAGAAAATGACAAAGAAATGAAAAAAAAAACCTGCTGCTGACTTACAGCTGGCCAATCTAATATAAATCAATAGTTTCTTATGCTCTCAGAGAATCATATGATTATATAATATCTACTTATTAAAAATCTCAAAATTTGTAAAATGGATTTCTGTTCTTATTACAATATAATTCATTTTTTTTGCACCAGGAACATTGTAACAAAAACAGGTTAGTGAGTTTAGCAGTCTTGCTCAGTGATGTGTTACTGACAATACATGCTTTTAAAGTGCATGCTTCATGGACTTTTCTCTCCTTTTTGCCTTTGCTTCACTCTGATTTAATTTGAATTTACTGACTCTTCTATAGGAGCTGGTATTTTTCCCCCAAATCCAGTGGTTTGCAACCTTACCTTGACATTATAATTACCTGGGGAGCTTTTAAACATCTCAATGATCAGAATGCTTCTTGAACCAATTAAATCAGAATCTTCTCAGGCAGGACCTGGGCAACTGTGCATTTTAAAGGCTCTTATGAAGTCGCAATAGCTGAGGAGTTCAGCAAAGCCACAGGAACACCAGAGCCATTAAAATATGCAGAAAGGGAAGGCTTTAAGATTAACATTTAAGGTTTATAAATCTTGCAAATGTAGCTAATTGAACAAATAATTAAATAAGTTAATCCCAGTATCTTCAAAAAGCACATTTACTTTTGTCATGAACTGCACCTCTCAATAGATTGTCCAGAATGTCACCCATTCAGGGAAACCACCACACTCACAAAATTTATCAGGAAAAAAATTATTTTATTCAACTGAGAATCTTTAATTGTCTTTTGGAAAATTCATCCAGCATCCCTTAAGCAATTTTTATACTGTATATACAGAAGTAATTAGGAATCTGGCCTCCAGCCCAATGCAGAATTGAAATAAAAACCCTCAAAATTAAATTCTGCTCGTTCATTATCTTCTCCTTTTCTTCTAAAATTCTTTTAAAGTTGTCTGCATAGCATAATTTAAAGTTGTTTTCATTCACACTCTGCATTTACTTATTCATGGAGTCATAACTTTAAAAAAAATTGGTTGAGTTGCCCAGGAATGTTTACTTCAGCATTAAAATAATGACGATCCAATTTAGTGTTATTTAGATATTGAATTAAAAACTAGTCTATTACTAATTTGTCAAAACTTATTTGTCAAAAGATAAAAGCAATTGTTATTAATCTTTTCACAAGTAAAAGCCATGCATTTTTCATATATTACTATAGCATTTTTAAGTACCCTGTACAACTAGAAAATCAATATAATCCTGGTCCTATAAAGAGGATTCCAAGCTAAGAGGAATATGAAGGCTACAGAAGATCCAGGTAGAGGAAATGAAAAAAAAAAGCAATCTTGCTGTGCATTGGTAACCCATGCTTTCATTCCCAGCATGAGAGAGGCAGAGGCAGGTGGACCTTTGTGAATTCAAGGCCAACCCAGTCTGCAAGGTTTCTCTGTGTATCCAGGACAGCCAGGATACACAGAGAAACCTGTCTTGAAAACCAAAACAAACGAAAAAGCAATCTTTCCCAGGAAGATGAAGAGGGCAAACTAACATCTCTAAATTTTAGTGTAATGAATTTGAGACATTACATGGTACAATTTATCTGCTATTTATGAAAGTAAATCCTATGTCTCTGGCCTATTACCATACTTACTGGAATTTAAGAGCTAAACAGGATGGATACACTCATCTAAAAATGTAGTAATAATTGGACTTTAGTGTATTTTTGTGCATATATATAAATAATACTTTCAGACATGTTTCTATTGCAAAAGCCACATTAAGTAAACTATGAAAGTATGTTTTAAGCATTGTTCTATTGCTATGAAGGGACGCTTATAAAAGAAATCATTTAAGTGGTGACTTGCTTACCATTTCAGAGGCTTAGTCCGTTACCATCATGGCAGGGAGCATAGTAACACACATGTGTTGGAACAGTAGCTGAGAGCTACATCGTGATTTGCTGGCAGAGAGGATGAGCCTGGCATAGGATTTTGAAACTTCAAATTGTACCCACAATAGCACACTTCTTCCAGCAATGCCTCACCTACTCCAATAAGGCCACACCTTTAATCCCTGTCTAGTAGCACCACTGACTAATGACCAAGCGTTCAGATATCTGAGCCTATGGGGGCTATTCTCTTTCAAACTACAACATTGTATTCCTCATGTTCATAGGCGTGTAGCCATATCATAATTCAAAGATGCATTCAGTCCGCTTCAAAAGTCCCTATAGTTTGTAACCATCTCAACACTGTTTTCCAGTCCAGAGGCTCTTCTGGGATATATGGCAATCTGTTAAGTGTAATCCCCCATAAAATAAGAATCAAAAAGAATGTCACATACTTCCCACATGCAATGGTACAGAACTTATGTCACCATCTCACAATGCAGGAAAGGGTACACAGTGAGGAAATACTGCACCAAAGTAAGAACAACTAGCACTACAAACTCTAAATTCTGCATCTCCATCTGATAGCAAATAGCTCTTCAGATTTCCAAGTCCTTTCACCTTTGCTGACTGCAATATAGTTCTTTCTCTTGGACTGATTCACACCTGGTCTGCAGCTTTCCTTGGCAAGTATCCCATGACTCTGCCACCTCCAACATCTTTGAGTTTCCAAGACAATCCACTTATCACCTTCATAGTTCCAGGCAATGGCCTGTCCAGACCTCTATGTAGTGACATCTCAGATATACATCTGGCCTCAGTGGCTTTCCTTTGACACAAGGGGAGATTCCAAAAACCCTTTCTTATATCCTTGGCTCTGAAGTTAGAAGCACCACGTGTCTGAAGCTGCCAAGTTCTATTGCTTGATGGAGCTGTTGGTGAAGGTTTCCTTCACCGAAGAAATTCAGGCATATGAATCATTCCCTCAATCAAGATATCTCTCTCCTTGCTCTCATATCTCTCCTTCCCCCATTTCGACCATCCCATTCCCTCAAATTCTCCTCAACTCCCCTTCTCCTCCCTCTACCCCCTGCCCCCCTGCCCCCCTGCTCGCAAATTTTTGTCTGATTCCAATTTCCAGGTGGGTCTGTATATGTTTTTCTTTGGGTTCACCTTATTACTTAGTTTCTCTAGGACCCTGAACTATAGGTTCGTTGGCCTTTGTTTATGATTAGTATTCACTTATGGGTGAGTACATACCATATTTGCTCTTTTGAGTCTGGATTACCTTACTCGGGATGATGTTTAATTTTGTCCATTTGCATGTCTTTAATTTTTATTGCTAAGTAGTATTCTAATGTGTAGATGTGCCACACTTTCTTTATCCATTCTTCCATTGAGGAGCATCTAGGTTATTTCTGGCTATTACAAATAATGCTGCTATGGACATAGTTGAACAAATACTCTTGTAGTATGATTGAGCATATTTTGGATATATTCCCAAGAGTGAAACCTGAGGTAGGTTGATTCCCAGTTTTCTGATTGAGGGAGCCATTATGGAGTTAGCAAAAGCCTACCTCTAGAAAAATGCCCAAGGGCCCTAGCCTGTTTGGATGCACACCTACCTAGGCCTGGATGGAGGGGAGAGGGCCTTGAACTTCCCACAGGGCAGGGTACCCTGCCCTCTCTTAAGACTGGAGGGGAGGGAGGAGGGTGAGTGGGGAGGTGGGAGAGGAATGAGAGGAGGGGAGGAAGTGGAAATTTTTGAATGGAAAAATAAATTTTAAAAAAGAAAAATGCCCAAGAACCCACAGGGATGAACCCAGCTGAGACCCTAAAAAATAGAGAGGGTGTCTGAACTGACCTTACCTTAAATATCACTATAGAACCTTCGTCCAACAACAGACGGGAACAGAGGCAATGACCCATATAGGAACACTAGACTGAGCTCCTTCCAAAGATCCAGTTGAAGAGTGGAGGAAGTGAGAGTATGAGCAAGGAATTCAGGACCATGAGGGGGTCATCCACTGAGACAGTTTGCTTAAGCTAATGTCAGCTCACCAACTCCAACTGGACTGGGAATGAACGACCATGGAAACAACTAAGCCCTTCTGAATGGGGTTGACAGCTGGGGAAGACTGAGGGGCCACTGATAGTGACACTGGGATGTGTCTCTACTTGCATATACCAGCTTCATGGGATCCTATTTTCTTTGGATGTAAACCTTGCTAAACCTAGACATAGTAGGGAGGGCCTTGGACTTTCCACAGGGCAGGGTTCATGGTACTACTTTCTTAGGGTTGGAGGGGTGGGGGGAGGGTCTGTGGAGGGAGAGGGAGGAGGGGAGGGAATGGGAATTTGGATTGGTATTATTTAAAGTAATAAAATAATTTATTAAAAATGAATCATTCTTCATACATCCATTGTATTTTCTCTTTATTGTAATTACTTATCCCAGTTTTATAGGATCAAACATTTAAGAAAATAAATAAAGCTATCATGTATTAGGAATGATAATGACTAAAGACATCTATGATTATGATAAAAGAACCCAGATGTCCATCAAAATCCCAGGAAAATATTCATTTGTGCCCACTTTCATTTATTCATACATTTAATAATCATTTATATAGTCTCTTATTAGCCATACACTATAAGCTAAATCCTGGGAATACAAGAGAAGTGAGCATACAATTGAGTTTGCTTTTGTCCGTTAAATTCTATCCAATTTTCAGGTGGTATTCGGTTGGTTGAATCGCCTAAATTTACCTTCTAGGATCATCACACTCACACTCTCAACTATTTCCCACTTTACAAAAACATCACACACACCATAAACTGAGAAAATTATCAGTCCAGGGAGGCTCGTTCCTTCAGTAGTGAAGAATTCCTATATTGTCAGCAAGATTTAGCTGACAGGCAATGAGGTAAAACGGCTACAAGCATTTCCACTAATCTGCAGCTTTAGACTATACCCCATCTTCTTTCAGGTGGAACACAGATGGATAATCAAAAGTTTTCCCAGTCCAGGACATACTAAAATCTTAGAAGGCCATCAAACTTCATATTTGACACATTCGTGTCTCTGACCCTAATGGATTACTTTACAGAACAAATTTCTCTAGACATATAACTCAAAGGGGAAAATATCAATATTTGAAGAAAATAAATGTGCTTGTATGTGATTCTACCTTATGATTCATTTGTTATTCCTAGGGTGTTCTCAAGCAGGGTAAGTGGACTACTGACGACAAAATAATCTCTAGAATTCTGACATCTTCTATTACCTTAGACTGATTGAAAATCAGCTTCTCTTCTGTTGAGATGAATTACGTGACAGTTACTAGAACAATTCTTCCCAGGGGTTTCCCCTTTCTAAAACCTTTCCCACCCCCAGTCCTCAGAAAGACAGTTTAGTGAGTTGCAGTCTATCTCAAGGCATTATTCATATAACCCAAGGAAATTTAGAAAGGCTTGATGACTCATTTGTAATGATCTGAGAGGTACCTGATGTATTCTATTCATTTTATTTTTATATTTCTTTGAAATAAATGTACTTACTGCCCTAAGGGTAACTCTGATATTAAAAAGAGTCACATTTATTACATATGTAGCAGAACCTATATGCCCAAAATAAAATTATTTATGAGAAACGTTAACACAAAAAAAGATGCTAAGCTCTTGGAACATCTTGCATGTTTGCATTTGAAACCACCTCCATCCAAATATTGATGCAGAATAAATAGCCTTTAGGAAAATTTTCAGAATGTGTTAGGATAAACCATTTTCCCAAGGCACTCTTCTGTGGCGAGAGAGTATTCAATAACAGACTTTCCTCTAAATGAGGAAGAGGTACTGCTGAAGTCACTTATGGAGGCTTATGTGTGTTCTGTGTCTTCAGCTTACTTCAGAGAAATGTCAGGTCATCATATGTTTCAAGTGTCTGAGTTAAAGTTCAGATCAATTTTATCCCACATTCAGTCAAAAGCCTTAGTCTCCTAAGAGGCTGGAATATTTTTCACAACCCGTAATTCACTTTCCCATGATTGCATCTTCTATATGAAAGAAAAACAATCAGCATTGTCTTTCTAAAATTTGGACATATGAGTTTAAAAATCAAACTTTTATAAGTGAATTCATGTACTTTTCAGACTGTCAATTCTGGCTACAAATCCCAGTCTTGGAAAACCTTTACTTTTTCACTATACATTAAGTTTCAGAAAGATAATCTTCTTAAAAAGCTTTGAAATTTCATGGTACTACACCAGTAAAGATTTCTAGTTCAAACTTAAAAGGTAAAGTAATTGTTTCAGAATAAATGGTCATATTTACAAGCAAACAATGAATTTTTTCTTTTACCAAACAAGGTTCTAGTGAATTCATCATTTAGTTAAAAATGAGCATTGTGCCAAATATATAAAAAGCAATATTATCTCATTCTATATTTTCCATTTCTGGAAAACCAATCAAGTAATATAAGTCAACCACAATTCTATGGGTTTGCCCCTCTTTACAATAGTCTGAGGTTAACAAATTTAATTACCACCTAGGCCAACATCCATGATTTTGAGTTGACCCACCTCAACATACAACCTATTATCTACTGGAGAGTATGAAGGTACTGTGGAATCATAGCTACAATATTCTCATGACTGGGAGCAACAATAGGATATCCAAGAGGAGTTTTGGTGAGGGTCTAATATTGATGTTGTACCAGAAGCCAGAGCCCTTGAATAAGACCAACAACTCATTGTAATGAATGTGTACAAGGAAAGCTGTTTGGGCAAGTGAATATACTGTGTAACAAACTGTAGCTCCCAAAGCCATTACAACAAAGTATATATATATGAGGCAGGAAAGACTGAGGAGCAAAGTTGAGTTTTGTTTTTTATCAATTTTCTTTTATTTTTTGTAAATGATAAAGAATGATGTTAGGTAGCATGTTGAATAAAGTAAAGGCAACCAAAACAATGCCCTGGATCTTGAAGTATCAGGTAGTGAGAACAAACAGGACATCCCTAATTCCATAACACTAATGATCCCCACTCAGACCTGATCTTTCATTCTCCCTTTAAAAGACCATGCCATCCTTACAAAGTGAAGTAGAATTCACTCCGCTTTGGCCTCTGTTTCCATACTGGGCTAATATGACTGAGTGAAATCTGGTCTCACTAGTTTAACTGATGTTCCCATGCAGTTGGTCCTTAATTTGTAGCCGACTTACTTGGTTTCAGGTTGTCAAGATTGCAGGATTATCAGCACTCATTTCTCAAGACCCTAGCTGTAACCAATTTATCTATTCATCTTTTCTAGAATATAGCATGTTTTATTAAATACCTTTTTAAATAGTAGGGCAAGTTTTACTACCTTTTATGAGTCAAGGGCTGGAAAAAAATGCCACAGTTTATATGGTTACTACATTGCTTAGTCAATTTATTTTAAAGGAACAGAATGATGGGCCACATGTCCATTAAAAACAAGCAAAATATCTTTTAAAGATATTATTGATCAGTTCTCATTATACTCAAATAGAGAAAAGTAATAAATACTCAGAAGTCACAATTTTGAGAAATGTGGTAAGACTGATAAATACACCAATATTCTATGAGTCTGGATTTAAAATACAGCATATGGGCTGGGTGCATTCATAACTTACAGATGTTTTTGATCGTTTTACTCTAGGTGTTATTCCCACAAATGTAGAGTTTGAGCTGCTTGAATACACAGACTACATTCGAAGTAATGGGATTAAGACTCAATTACCTTTTCTCCATTTTGACAAACTTCCTCATAAATCTTTTAACCTAACCTTTGGCACCATACCCCCACACAAATCTTTTTCATTTATTTTACTAAATAGGCAGTTTCCCCCGGGTTCCACTCAGGTTAGACAAATGCATTTATAGACTTTTCCTTCGAGTTCATCAATGATCTCAATCAGTGACAGGAGTACAGCTGAATCTTTCTTTCAGAGTTACATTTATTTATCTATTGTGTGGACTCCAAATGCCATGGCATATAAATCCTGCATACCAAATACAATAAGCATGCATGCCACAGGGAAATATGACATTTTATTTCAATGCTTCCTTTTGTTTAAGTGCATATAACTGAACCTCATGTATTTCTTAAATAACACAACTTCTTTCATGAAATTACTTGTAATAATAACAAATGTAGGAAACTACACAAAATAAAATAGATTGCAATTCACCTCTCTTCTTCAAAAATCCAGTGTAAACATAAGTTTTTCCATCTCAGATTTATTTATTTTTAGTTTGGTTTCCTTAGTTTGTGACTTTTCTTATTATTGCTCTATTTTATCTTTCATGGGAGCATGGGAGATACTCATTTACTTAATTACTTATTTACTTTATGCCTCATGTTTTCTTCTTATAAGGAAAGTTTTGTTATAAGAAAAGTTTTGTATATAAGGAAACTATATGTGTGTGCGTGTGTGCATGTGTGTGTGTGTGTGTTGAATTTTTTATCTACCTAATAAAAGTTCTTGATGGTGTAGCTGCTTCACCCAGTCTACTTTCATTGAGCACTCATTGCCATATGTTAAGCATGCCTAAAACACTTTATGTTCTGATCAACATTTTGACATTTTAAGTCCATTAGAAAATTCTGATAAGGCAAAAAAACAATGGGGCAATGCTTGTCTTATAGAAGTTATGAATCTCTGTTAATTATAGAATGAAATGTTAACACACACATGTAATATCAGACTATGGAACATAGATTGCTGTTAGTTTATTTTTTGTTTGTAATATTGTATATGTGCTCATCATGTGTCTGTGTAGGTAAATGTGCCACAAAATCCATGGAGAAGTCAGAGGAGAGCTTTGTGGAGATGATTCTGTTCTTCGACATTTATCTGAGTCAACTGGATTCAGGAATTGAATATAGGTCTTCAGGATTGTGAAGCAAGTACTTTCTCAGTTGAAGACTCTCAGGAGCCCTGTTTTTTTTTATTTATAATAAAGAGTGAGTCATGTTATAATGGCTCTACAATTGACATGTTCTCTTGTTTATTATTTAGAGTCACTTTCGAATTATATGAATATACAAATGGAATGGTATACATATAGCATGTTCCCCAAAGGTTCATGACTAAAGGAGTAGCTCTCAGTTTAATGATATTGAAAGCTAGGGGAACTACTATGATCTGGGACATAGTGAAAAATGATTGGAAGGAACGTGGTTGCCGAAAGAAGATTAAAATTGATCACTTAGAATGACGTAGATCTTGAAAGAATGGATAAAATCTCCTAACTACGAATTATGATAAAAGAGCAGCACAATCCCTGCCATATCTCCTTCTGCTTTCATTATTTGTCATACTTCTCTGTCCCCTAGTCTCTCCCCATCTCTTCTCCTAGCATTTTTCCTTCTTCCCTCTGCATAAGCATGAAATGCTATATACAATTTGGTGATACAATCAGAAGAACATTTTTACGCTTTAGATGCATTGCTGTTTGAACTTTCCATTACACGAATTCTGAAAAAATACACTTATTTTCTTTTTAATTTATACAACAGATGGTAATTTTTCATAGCAATACAAAATGGACTAACACATGTACCTTGACTGTTAATAATTTCCAGGCACATTTACATCTGTGTCTAAAATCCCTCAGCTGTTAAAACATGCCTGTAATGTTTGAGAAGAAGAAAGCCATTGTAAGTGTGAAAATTTACTTGGATTAGTAGTTGTTCATCTTTAGAAGGCCACATTTTTCTGATTTTTTTTTATTGAGAAAAGGAGAAAAAAAACAAAAAAACAAGTTTCCACCTCCTCCCAGCCTCCCATTTCCCTCCCCCTCCTCCCAACCTTCTCCCCCTCCTCCCCTCCTCCCACCTTTCTCCCCCTCCCCCCCCTCCTTTCCCCCTCCCTCTCCAGTCCAAAGAGCAGTCAGGGTTTTCTGCCCTGTGGTAAGACCTAGGACCTCCCCCCTCCGTCCATATCTAGGAAGGTGAACATCCAAACTGGCTAGGCTCCCACAAAGCCAGCACATTACGTAGGATCAAACCCCCGTGCCATTGTCCTTTGCGTCTCATCAGCCCTCATTGTTCGCTATGTTCAGAGAGTCCAGTTTTATCCCATGCTTTTTCAGTCACAGTCCAGCTGGTCTTGGTGAGCTCTCAATAGATCAGCTCCACTGTCTCAGTGGGTGGGTGCATAATTTATGGCAATAAAATTTTAGACTACAGGTGCTTTTTATATACTGAATAATTTGTGATTTGGAAAAATAAATAATGAAAACAGGTTGTTTACAACAGATTTCTATATTTTTGCAATTGGAAAATGCTGATAACTTAGCAAAGATGAAGGAAAATGTATGATTATAATTAACACGTTAGTGTTTTGTGAAGTTTTAATACAGAAAATCAGTGGAATAATTAAGTTCTCACAGTGGATTTATAACACAAATTTACTGAAAGTAAAAGTATGTCATTGTTCTAAATCCATGTACAACTGCAGATAGTTTATATTTACATTACATAGAACACAATTTCTCTTAAACAATTTTGTTGAGTACACTAATGTGGTACATTGTATTGTATTTCATACTTACATTTTACTTAATTTGCAGATAATATTTAATGCTTTATTTGTTCTTTATGCACAAAAAGTTAGCCTTTGGTCTTATATTAGTGCTTTTGCGAGTAATTTATAATGACAATAATTTTAATTATCATATTTTAAATGAGAATTATTTTTAGAAAGATAGTGCAAATTACCCTGTTTATCACTTGAGCTTCAGAAAATACTAGACTATAACAGATATCAAATAAAATGTTTTACTACCAGGGAAATATGGTGGTTCATAGTAGGAAAATATTAGTTGTTTACTCATACAATAAGGTTGAAAACTTTATAAACTTATTACTTTATTCAAACAAAACACATCTTACAACACTGTTTAGCAGATATTAGTCATATCCATTATTAACAAATCAGAATTAATTTCCTGTGTTAGATATACTTGAAGGCAATATTACTTCAGTAGCAGCCAGCATCAGTTCCACTATGGTTGAGTTAGTGTAAAAAGTAATCCTAGATGACAAAATGTATTAGAACCAATGAATCTTTTATACAGTATTCTAAGGAGTTTAACCTAAGACCTGAGTGAGAAGGGAATGGTAATGACATGGTATATAGTCTGTCAGTTGTCCTCCATTGATTAATAACATCTCTGAAAAGACATTCTTCCAAAAAAAGAAATCAGTGTTCTTAGAACATGTATTTATATAGCATTTTTAAGGAGGTTTAAAACAATTATACTGCTATATTGGACCAAACTTAGAAATATATATATATATATATATATATATATATATATATATATACATATATATATATATATATATATATATATATGTGTGTGTGTGTGTGTGTGTGTGTATGTATGTATATATATATATGACTACACATAGCACATACTACTAAAAATACATATATGTTCACTATACTTTGAAATTTACATACACACTAAAAAATCTGTGTCAAAAGTGAAGACAGTTGACACATAAGAGCATCAACACAGTTTTATAAAGATACACAAGTGGAAAATAAGGATGATGATAAATTATGATGATAGACCACAAGGCATATGATTTTGTCTTTTTTATCTGGGAATGATTGGACATATTCATTGTTAATGTAACTTCAACTACCTAAGGGTAAGTAAATTTGTCATAGTTCATTTCCATTTAATATATGATCATTCAATAATTGTGAAAGTTCTAATGAGGACAACTTAGACACCAAAATTTTCAGAATTAAAATTTTTCTTCAGATACAAAATAGGTTCGGATTTAGCATCTTGTTTAATCTCCTTTTTCATTACTGCGTACCTATCTTAAATTGCATTAGCTCCATATTAAATTATCAATAAATGTTGTTTTGATTAACTTTTAGCACAAATATAGACATGTTAATATTTTCTGTTTCCTTGTTAATTCCCAATAAATATCAGTATAGTAAATACAATGCCATGTTCAGTAGTGCCATATGGATACAATGAACACAACTTAGAAGATCCTATTTCGTCAATAGTAATGTGAATGAGAGGAAACAAACAGAAGTAAGAAGACATCGAGCAAAAAGAAGAAAAAGGAAAAAATGAGAAACGGGGGAGGTGAATACAATAGAATGACCTTTGAAACATTTTTAGGACATAAAAATACAGTGCTTATATTATTATTCTTGGACTGGCAACAGCTTCAGTGGGCATGATTAAAAGGATTTCCTATAGAGCAAGCAGCTGAAGTGTTTATAGCAGAAGTTCAGTACTATGTGGAATTTGCATTAAAACCCAAGAAAGCAGCTACTTTGGTATCACATTTGACTCTTGGGGAACAAGATCCATGTATAAGTTTGCAGTAGCCTTATTAAAACCGTTCTCATTTTTTGAGACTGAGTTTTTTTTTTCTATTCCTTTCTTATAACACAATATGACAAAAAAGATGGCATGGCTCTATTGCTATCCCATGAAAATGAGTAGGAAAAGGAGCAGATAGTGGCATAGAGGTTGCTGGTGGTGCAGGATACAGGACTGAGGTGAAGTTCCTATCTAGTGTAGCAACTATCTAGTGTAGAGTATCTGTAGTATAACCGACAGAGATGTAAAAGGCCCTGATGTCAGCAGGCAACAGCAGAATTAAGGGATTTGAGTATCAATTCAAATGAGATATTGCATGAATGATAGAAGTCCTACAGAGACAATGAAACAAAGTGGATCGGGAAGTAGGTGATTGCTGCCAGGATCTTACAGATACACACGGAAATGCTAACAAGCTATCAAAATTACAGCGCTGAAGCCAACATAACCTATATACAGGCTTTGAATGCCAAATGCAGGTAGCATGATAACATTCATGAACTATTCAGAAACTGGCTTTTTCCATGTTTTTACTAAAAACAATCCCTAAACAAATAAAAGTTAATGCATTATTTATTAAGGAATGATTCTCTGATCCGTATCTCTTTAATCAACAACATAAAACCCTATTATTTCTTTTAAAGGTAGTGAATTACTTAATGTCTTATATTGGATTGTCCAGGATCAGATATGTGGTAAAAATTTAAATCTATGGACAATAATGTCTCAGTGATCATAGAAACCATCAACAAGGAAGTAGAAAGATCGAGAAGCGGGGGATAGCAAGACAAGGCACAACAATGAGAAAGTATTGAATATGGAAAGCTGGGACTCAAAGATACTTGTGACCTCTGAAAATGACCACCACGTTAGTCCTTTTTGGAGGATAAATTTCAGCAGCTTTATTTTTACATTCTCATCTATCAATAACCAAAGAAAATCACTATCAATTCAACATTTCAATGTATAACCTTCTCCCATAGTTTCATATGTATCAGGGAAGACATATGTTTCATATGTATCAGTGCTTACAAGTAGAAAACATCCTGCAAAATGGGACATCAGAAGGAACATTGACAGTCTGCTAGATGGATGTTGATTACTCTATACCAATCCTAAGGGCCCCTTTTCCTGTCTACCACAGTTGTTACAATTTTGTTGCTTTTTCTTCCTTAGCTAGTGCCTCATCTTTTTACATTGTTTTAGAAATAAAGTTGAAAATGTGAACTAGTTTGAATGAGCAACATGGAGATGTGTAAAGGGAATAAGAAGTTCCTAATTAGATGAGACTTTTATGCATGTTTTAAGATGGTGCCTTGTGACCTGTTCATACTTGCCAAGTTAGCTTTTACTTCCCTATTTTTGTGTCCCCTTAGTAGCTTGAGTATTTTACTGCTGTGTCATTCTTCAAACATCTCAGTACAATTAATTTCATAAAAGATATGATTTATAACATATTATCACTTTATTGTGAACCATAATTGACTATCTTTATTTTAGGTATTACTTATTACCTACCAGACTCATTAAATACCCATCAAATGCCTATTTGTTGAATATATATCAATATTTTCATTGACATTAATCATTCTGTTCAATGCTACCTGCAGAATCTTCTTCTACTAGTCAGTTTAAATGCCTCTACTTAATTTTCTTCAGATTTTGAAAGAGAGTTTGTTTTCTGACAGTTATTTTGTTCTTCAGATGCCTTTGCATTATTTTAAAAAGAAGAAGCTATTTCTGATTAAAAGAAATAATGACGAGAAGAAAATCCTCATTAATTTGGGTTTTGAGTGAATCAAATTGCTTCTGCATGAGGAGGAATGAAACCCTTAATAGCTAGAGAGTTCCCCAGATATTACTTCAAGAGATATTATTAACCTCCGTGTGCTATAGAGATAATACTATATGCAGTGAGCAAATATTTTGAAAATAATGCCATTTGTGAACAGGAAATGGTCACTGATGCAGAATGAATATACCTCTCTCCAATTCTTATGTTAAAAATCCCCAGATTCCTAACCACCAAATCAACACTAAAATGTGAGGGCTTAAAGAAGTGATTAGATACTGAAAGCATGACCCCTGAGAATGGAATAATACCAGTATAATAGATACCCCATGCACTGGACACCCTTAAGGCTAAGGCAGGAGAATCATGAATTTAATATTAGCCAGGGATAGATGAGAGGAGAGAGAGAGAGAGAGAGAGAGAGAGAGAGAGAGAGAGAGAGAGAGAATGCCCTTTCTTCTGTGTGGACACAACAACAAAAAGACTATTGTCAAGGGAAAGCAGGCATACCACACACATAACCTCAAAAAATCTAGTTCTTGGATGGTAGAACTTTATGTTGTATAGAAGCTACTTGATTTTACTATATATATATATATATATATATAAATGAATACTCATAAATATTGGTATGTTCTACATTTAGCTCATTGGTTCTTAAGATGAAACGGTATACACAAACTTCAAAATGAAAATACATTCATGTGCTTGAATGGATTCATGTACTTGATAGATTTTGAAACTGCCTTGAAACTTTACTGCCTATATATGAAACTACTAAACAGCATATACAAAACCAAGCAAGACAGTCTTATGTTTTTCAGCTCAAGCATGCATTGCTTTATTCATTTATGTATTGACTGATTTATAGGATTTTAATACTAATAGACAGTTTACACATATTTTTAAAATCTACATGTCCATACATCTTCTACTTTTAAAGCAATATATGGTGCAGAGTGGCCACATTTCAATATGGGATACTTTAAAATATATGAAATTTTGTATTATGTATTACCATCTACCTATGTACACTTAGATTACCTTTCTTCCATTTTCTTGCTTTCCCACTTCCTAGATATAGGGTGTGTGTGTGTGTGTGTGTGTGTGTGTGTGTGTGTGTTACAGTGAAAACATTTGTAAAGAACACACTTCTACTTTTCATTATTTTTCTTTAAGGACACACTTCTTGAAGAATATGCACATACACATGTGACTTTACCTTTAATTTTGAAAAGGAGGTCAAAAGAGGTGTGCTGACTAGTTTACATCTACTTGGCATAAGATGGACTTTTCTGGGAAGAGATAGGAAGAGATATCCTTGAATTAAGAAAATGCCCCACCAGATTGGCTTCTAGGCAAACCCGTGGAGTATTCTCTTGAGTGATAATAGATGTGGAAGTGTAGTAATATGGGGCGGCAGGGCTGCGTCCCCCACACCCGGCCGCCCACATGGCTAGCTTATGCTCCGAAATAACAACACACAAACTGTATTCTTTTAATCACTGCTTGGCCCATTCTCTTCTAGGCTAATTCTCACATATAATTTAGCCCATTCCTAATCATCTGTGTGTAGCACCCCAAGGTGCGCTTACCGGGGAGATTCTAGCCTAGTCCATCCTGGGTCCGAGCTTCATCCCGGGAGCAGGGCATGGCGTCTCTCTCAGGCGTCTGCTCCCGCGAGGAAAGCGGTCGAGTCTCCGAGCTCACTTCCTCTTCCTCCCAGCATTTTGTTCTGTTTACTCCTCCCACCTATCCTCTAACCAATAAAATGGGCCAGGGCAGTGCCTTTATTAGCCAATGACCTTCCTCCATCATTTCCCCTTTTTCGGTTTAAACAAAAAAAAAAGGATTTAACATAGCAAAATTACATATAACAAAACAGTTATCAAGTAAAAGTTACAATAATCTTTATCATAACTAAGGAAAACTATAACTATAACTAACTATTCTTAACTCCATCAAAGACTCCAGAAAGATATAATATTACCTAAGTAAACAAGAACTAAGAAACTTTTAAAACTCTAGAAATGACAGAGACATCTCGCTGCCTGGACAGTCACCCAAAGTTCCTCTGTACCGTTGGGGCATCCATCTTCAGCCTTCAGGCCCATGGTATCCAGCAGACATTTCCATAAAGCAGGAAAATTCAAAGTCAGTTCAGTCACTATCTGTTGTGTCCTGCAGAATGTCTCGCAGACTCTTTCATGAATCAGGAACCCCGAAAGATCATCTCACCTTAGGCAAGTTCAGTAGTCCTCTCTCTGCAGGTTCTCTGTTTCCAGTTTATGCAATAGTCCAGGCAAGAGCAGTTTCTTGCCCAAATGGCTATCAAACCCCATAAGGTGCCTCTTCGATGCCCATCTTCCTCTTGAAGTAGATTGGTGCTGCCAGGAGCAGAGTGTCTCATTGTCATGAAAAGTCCTCAGTTATTAAAACATTAAATGTCCTATTCAGTAATCTTTGAAAGACATGAAGAATGTCTATCTAAAATATATCTCTATATATCTAGAAAATCTAACTAACATGACTACAAGCTTTACTATTATTGATGATTATCCATTAACAACCTATATTTCTCAATTATACAGTACATATTTTAATGAACTACACAATCACAATACCTTAATCAAAATCAGAAACACTTATACATATAACAAAATTGACCTTAAATTTCTATCAATAAAGCAAAATCTATACTAATGTAAATTATTCATATCTATATCATATCCCCCTTTAAATGTAAAAGGACGTTTATAAACCATATTTGGGAACATGGGCGCAGTTTTTTTTTCTCTCCAAACTGCTTCCTGCTGAATGGGGGCGTCGTTAATTAGGTCTTTCATGGTATAACCTGTGTGCTAGTTTCATCTCAGTTGGCAGTTGAGCGAAGCAATTTTCTGAAGATGTTCACTGCAACCCTTCAGGAGGGCGTGGTCCATCATACCAAATCGGAATAGAAGAAATGAACAGCGTCTCATCCTCTGTGAAAACAAAATAAGAAACTCCTTTCCAAAGCATCATGTCCTTAGATCCAAATTTCAAAGTTAAGGCATCAAATATCTATGTCGGATTAGTTCAGCAGCATTTATCAATAAATATCTTTTAGCAGCTGTTGCTTCTTCCTCAGCATTCAAACAATTCAAAGAGAGCATAATAGCATACAGTATCAAGATTCTCTGTGTATTTTCCATCTTTGTGCAGCTTTGTTTTAACCTCTATTTTGTTTATTTTTACTTTTAACTCTTTGCTTTTTGAGACAGGTTCTCTGTATCTTTGACCTGAATTAACTCTGTAAACCAGGCTGTCTTTGAACTCTCAGAGATCCGCCTGTCTCTGCCTCCCAGGCATTTGGGATTAAAGGTGTACACTACTACACCTTGAACTCACAGAGATCTGTTTGTCTCTGCCTTCTAGGCACTGGGATTAAAGGCGTGTGCTACCACACACACAACTTTCTTCCTTTTTTTTTGTTACTTTAAGAACTTTAAATTTTAGTCTGCATATATTTTTAACACACTTCAAACCATTTAGAAATTTTCTTTGTCTTTGAATCTCTCTTTACTATATATCTCTCTTTTTCTGACCACACCAGCCTTTAAATTACTGAGCAATATGGGTAGGATTAAAGGCGTGGCTTTGCCAGCTAGATCCAGTCCATTCCTTAGCTTTCCAGCCTCATGGCTGAGGTACTGGCTGTAGCCAGCAAGCGAGCTTCAGCAGCCTGTGTTTGCAAACCGCAGGGACCGCCTGCGTAAAAGAGTCAGAGTTTGTCCTGGCAGGACAGCCCAGAAAGCCGGCATTTTAAATGGCGCAGCTTTTTTCCTGCTATGGCTGAAAACCGAAAAGCATGTGTTCAGCTTTAACCGTTTAAGTGTTTCGTGGCAGGACCTCTTAATGAGCTGCAGGCTTTTGCAGCTAAAGCTGAGTCAGGAAGCCTCTCTTAGATGACGCGCCCACTTGCCTCTAGCAAGCAGAGCAGACCTGAGAACACAGCGAGTCAAGTTGCCATCAAACAAATCGTAGCACTTTACTCCAAATGCTCTATTCAAAAGCTCTGTCTCCCGCAGGAGCCAGACAGAGATCGCAATGGCGGCACAGCCCCAGGAAGTTGCGATTTAAAATGACAAAGTGGTTTTTCTGCTACTGTTGCTGAATCAGGAAATCTCTCTACAGCACGACACCAACAAACAGCAAAAATCTGTGTTAAACTCTCTCTCCCTTATTTTTAAGCCTTCTCAGGTTTTTT